>NW_020442444.1:569984-599828 GCF_000699045.2 Agrilus planipennis
CTGCACTCAGAGAAAACTGTAGAACAAACTTCTACAATTGTAGAACTTTTCATTACAAGTAGTAGCGAATATAGGGACAGAAACAAGTTGTAGTGAAAATTAATATAATATTGTAATTACTCTATTGTCTACAAACTGTTTGTCTCTCTACCACAACGTTAAAGAATATGTACTACAAGTTTCTCTTAAAAATTACTTTTCATTGTAGGATATTTCAATACAATAATTAGAAAAAAAATTATACAAAATTGTAGAATATTTCTCTACAACAATTAAGAATGAATTATACAATATAGTGTTACGCATCTTTACAAAAAGTAGTTGAGTTTACCATTGCATTGCAGTACATTTGAAAATATGTTGTAGTGGGTATTTCTAGAATTGTGTAGTCTACCTTTGGGTTGTAATGATGTATTAATCACTACAATTATTGATTTTATTTTCGGTCTCACCAGAAACTATAAGGAATATGTAGAAATGTGTACAAATAAAACAATCAGTTATTTAAATCATGTATTTAAAAAAGCGTAAATTTAATAACTTATAACAAGGAACAAAAACTTGAAAGCTTATTACAAAGTAGACGTACTTTTCTGAAGATAAATAATAATACTACTACCCATTCTGTTTCAAGTAAATGACTTCTATCGAATTCATTCATCAGCTAAATCTTGAAAACCCCACTCTGACAATTTTCCTCTTGTAAAAGCATCCATAATAATGAGCAGCAGGCTGTTAAAAAAAATAGATTTCAGATGAACGTTAAAAAGACGGATATGTTTCTATTATCCTGTAAAATTGATAACTTCTTTGTAATTTTTCCTTTGTCAAAGTGAAAGGTTCAATTATTAATTTTACTGCAATTAATAAACTTACCGTACTTAACAAGAACGAACAAATCAGTAGAAGCCACTTAACGAACACTAACGCGTAGTAACACCATGCAAGCGAAGAAACATATTGGACAATATTAGCAAATATTACATACGGGATGACACTCTATTACGATTCTAGATATGTTTGCGCTGAGTGAGAACAAAAAACTGAAGCGCAATAAATATTTAATAAAAATTGCTATTTTCTTCCTTATATTTTCTACAAAATTTGTTTAACCTTTCTACAATTTATAATGAAATTCACAAAATTGTTGTCGTAAATATTCCATTCAAATTGTAAGAAATTTGCCTGAGCCCTGTCGATATTTCTCCTACAATTTACCACTACAATTTTATAGTCAAATTTAAGTTTACCGTTAGTTAACCTTACTACAAACTTGAGTCGCATTTTCTACAAAGCGACCTCTACAACATTATAGTACAGCATTTTTCTAAGTGAAAAAACTATTCGCGCGGGATAGAAAAATTAGTATATTGTGGTCGTCGATGATCTTTGACACGTATTTAGAACAAAAACGCGAGCGAAGCCGCGAGTAAAACCTAGTAATTTATAAATTCCATTCGTTAAGAAACTACAGTTTGGATTTTTATTGAATGGCCAACTGACGACTGACGATTTTTGTGTTTCATATCGCTTTAAAGCGATTTAACTAAAATTTACAAATACCCTGTATAGTGGTAGCGCAAAACGTTCAGCGAGAACTGACTTTTATTAGTGAATGTTGGAGTGTCGTTAAACGGTCCAGTGACATGACGTTGTCTAAACAATATTCTACGATATTACATTCCCCTTGAAATTTATTCCACCGAATCCGTTGAACTGCGGAAGTCGGGGTGATTTACAAAAGTTAAATGAGGGCTTTGTACGTGACATCTATGGCAGCATTTCGACAGATGTACAGTAATACATATATATATATATATATATATATATATGTGTACGAATGGCCTCCCTCGATCTTTGGTTTACTACCACTTATTACAGTCGTCAAAGATTTCTGGACTCGACCGTAAAAGCTAATTTGAAGAACAGCAGAAACTACGTCATCATTCATAAACGGAGTCGTTGAGAAAACGACGAAACTTTTCGTTTACGTCTGAATCTTATTTTCGCTTCAACGTTTCGAATTGTTCATTTATAATTTTTATCTCATACAACCTTAACTGTTCAATTAGAAATAAGATTTATTTGAAATAGCTCTATTTAAAATGTCAATATGCACAAAATGCAAAATATGTGTCTATATCTATTTTATATTTTAAATGCTTTTTTCTAAACATTAATTTAAACTTGCATTTGAATGGTTTCAAAAGCTGTTTTGCATTTTGAAAATATTAATCGAAAGCCACAGTAGATAAATATTTACTTAACTTTCTTGTTTGATATAAAAAGTACAGAAAGAGCGAATATAAAGATAGGAGACGAAAAATTAGAAGAAGTGGCTGATTTTAGGTGTCTAGGAAGTCAGATAGGTCAGGACGGAAGGAGTAGTAGCAGAAGACAGCGCAGGATAGTGTCGCCTTTAATAAAAAGAAGCCACTTCTATGCTCGCGAACGGTTAATTTAGAAATTCGAAAAAGGTTGGTAAAGGTGTATGTTTGGAGCGCGGCGTTGTACGGGTGTAAACCATAGACAGTGGGCGCGACGGAAAAAAAAAGGTTAGAAGCTTTTGAAATGTGGTGTTATAGGACAATTATGAGGATAACGTGGGTAGAAAAGGCTAGAAATGAAGAGGTATTAGAAAGAATACGGGAACAGTGGACTGTATGGAAGTCAATAAAAAATAGGCGAGATAGGTTAGTAGGACATCTTCTCAGGAATGAAGGTCTAGTCAGAGACATATTAGAGGCAGAAACAGGAGTTAAGAGGGGTAGAGGTAGACCTAGATTAGATTACTGTTCGCAAATAGTTATGGATGTGAGTTGTTCTAGCTTTAGGGAAATGCGAAGATTAGTTCAGGATAGGAAAGAGTGGAGATACGTGTCCAACCAGTCTTAAGACTGACGACCTTATAATGATGATGATGATGAGTGCCCTATCACCTTGCAAGCTTGCTACTTATTTTAGAAGCACCCTGTATATAGACTACACGTGCAACTTAACAGAAATAACTAAAACCCTGAGATTTCGAGTGAGCGGCGCAAAATATAGAAATAAAAAGCAGCAAGGATTTGGTATTTTTGGTGTTTTTCAAATCGGGCTCGTATAGTACAAGTAAACTCACCCCAGGGTATGTTAATTGCATCGGTAATATTTACACGAAAACTACTAATGCACTTTAAATGAAGTAGACTCACCTATTTTGCATTTTGTTTTTTTTAATAACTTTTTAGAAAAACATTTTACCAGCCTCCACAGATTAGGTGAAAATCATTTTTAATTGTAGCTAACGTTGAAGTTTCGGATTTAAAGCTGTTCTCTGATAATAAGAGGCGAGTTTGTATACACTGTGACGACAAAACTGACCATCCCCACTATAATATCAATTTTGTCTACTAGTACTGCCAGTAATGAACAAAGTAGTTGTTTAATTAATTTTTATCATAATAGACGTAGCGTAATAGTAATTAATCGTTCCACAACCGACATTGTTTACATCCTCCGTCCATGTAACTACTTAGTTGTTATCACAATTTCTCTGTACATTACCAATACACGCCCAGGACCGGCTTTAGATTGTTTGGCCAATGTGCTTTCAGGAAAGCTTGTCCTTTAGAAGGGGCAGGTGCGGAGGGGGTTCCTCCCCATTTTTGAGAAATAAAATTATCAATTTTCGATTGATTTTAGTATCCTGCAGCGAAATGAAGAAGGAAGAGGGGTAACGATAAAAGAGAAAAGGAAATTTATTTTCCTTTGCTATTTCCTCACTTTTTCGTGTAGTCAATGACTATTCAAGGTATAAATAAACCCAAATTTTAGTAAAATGAAACGTATGCAAACATAAAGGGTATCTTCATATGTAACTGAATTGTCTATATACTAAAGACAACCATTGCTTCGCGACTAAGTCTTGGCACAACAATGGAGACAAACACGCTGATGACTAGCGATTTGTGTAAACTTGGCCACAAGCTGCCGAAATTACCGTTTCCGGGAGAAAGAATGGCAAAGTTGCCCGAGCACAACGTTCTAACAACCAGCGCCTATACGCATACAAGTGCGCTGTGTATGCATTGTGCACACCATATACGAGGGCGGTTCAATAAGTACCCATGTTAGAAATGAATACACCTTTTTTTTTTAAAATTTGTTTTTTTATTTTTCAACATAGTCCCCTTTTAGAAAGATACACTTCTCCCAACGACCCTGCCATTTTTTTTACCCCTCCAAAGAATAAGATTTGTCGAACTCTCCAAAATCCCCCCTGTCTCGGCGATGAGTTCCTCGTTTGAGCTAAATGTCTTTCTCGCTAGTCATTTCGTCATGGTAGGGAACAAGATGAAGTCGCAGGGAGTCAAATCGAGTGAGTACGGGGTGTGCGGCAGCAAATTCATAATGTAATTCGTGCATTTTGGCGGCAACAACTCCTGATGAATGTGCCGGTGCGTTATCGTGTTGAAAACGCACCTTCTTTTTCGTCAAATGCGTTCGTGTCCTTCAATTTTTTGTCGAAGCGGTCCAATAACTCACTGTAGTATTGTCCAGTGATCGTTCTTCCTTTTCCTAAAAAAATCCGTAAAATGATTTCCTCGGTAACAACGTTTGCCAGGCTTCCTGGTCGCTCCTATCAAAAACGGATCTTTGCCCACGTTTAAATTCGTTGAAGCAATATCTAACTGTGGTTGTAGATATCGAAATGTCTCCATAAACAGTATCCAACTTTGTTTTCATCTCCTCGCATTTTTTCCCATCCAAAAACAAAAAGCGAGTTACCGAACGATACTGCTCTTTTTCCATCTTAGCGAAAATAACAAAACACGTCTCAGTCCAATGGCTGCCAAATCCAAACTAACCTATCAATCAGTCTGAAATTCGTTTTGGCATGGTTTGATAGATGGCAGCACACGATGACAACACCAATTTCCCTCAGAAACGTCCTCCTTCTTCAAACACGGGTACTTATTGAACCGCCCTCGTACATACATATATACAACTACACATACTAGAACTTACTCCGTGTGTATCCGAGAGCATCCATGGCATAATGAGACCGCGAAATCCGTGAATTTGACTTTCAAATTTATCTTTGTCACGTTTTAGAGCGCTCTTATTGAGTTTATGCGCGGCCTACGGCCATTTGCATAAATAATGCGCCGATAGATAGTATATGTCTACATGTACACCCCCTACCCCGTCAAAACGACGCGCCACTGCAACCCGCTCCACTTCATTCAACGTCACACTCCGTTCTTAAACGTCGCTCGCGCCACTTAATAATAACGAAACGGCAGTAATAATCGCTACGTGTGATTTTTAATTTCCACGGCAATTAACGAAAAATAACCGTAAAGCTGTTATTATTGCATTTACTATCAACTTTGCATTCCAAATTCCATTCCAACATAAATTCTACAGCATGCTTTAAATCGGTACTATTCTTATACTTGAAGATAAAAAAATACTTCAGAAAATCTAAAGAATAAATCTTCAAGCTGCAGTTTTCTGCGATGGTTAGTTTTTGAAAAATTGATGTGACCATTTTGACCACTACAACACTCACTTCGTACGTGCTGTCTTTTCCTACAGTAACCTTATGATCCAATGACTAGGAAAATACATTTAAAAGCAAAACGGAAACGAAAACCGTAACATTCCTGTGGCACATATGTAGTCCTGCTATTGGCACAGTATAAAGATTCTTTACAGTAGGTTCACTCCTTTGACCTGCCTGAAAAATGACACTTTTTGTAGGTCATCATAAATCAACTTTATATGCACTGAATTTGCATACACGAAGAGGTTTAATAGCTTTACTGAAGCAAATGCAAATTGCCCGCCCCATGTAAATGAAATGGTGAAGCATCAGCAAAAGTGATGTATAAGCGTGGTTAAGAAGTGAACCTACCGTATAGAATCTTTCTACAGGGTTTGTCCGGAAAGTAATAGGACTGAGTCGATTTAAAAAAATTTATTAAGCCAATCGTTAAAATTCTTTAAAAACTTTCAAAATAGGCTCCTTCTGCGTAGATGCAGCGCTGCCAGCGCGATTTCCAAGCATCGAAGGCGTCACGGAAGGCATTCTCCGGAATAGCCTTAAGAACCGCGGTGCATGCTTCTTGGATCCCCTCTGTCGTCTCAAAATGCTTGCCTTTCATCGGCCTTTTCAGACGAGCAAACAAAAAAAAGTACGGAGGGGGGGGGGTACATCTGGGCTGTAGGGCGGCTGCGGAAGCGTTGAGATGCCGGCCTTGGTCAGGCAGCTGTCCACAAGAAAGGCGGTGTGAGCCGGGACGTTGTCGTGGTGCAACTTTCAGTCGGCTGCGATGTCTTGTCGGACCCGATTGACCCTTCGTTTAAGTCTCTTGAGCACTTCCACGTAAAACTTGGCGTTGACGGTTTGTCCAGGAAGAACAAATTCATGGTGGGCGATACCTTTCATGTCAAAAGACAATGAACATCGTTTTCACTTTGGATTTGCTCATTCTTCCCTTTTTTGGGCGAGGAAACGCCGGCGTGTGCCAGTCAGAAGATTGCCTGTTTGTCTCGGGATCATACTCAAAGATCCATGACTCGTCACCTGTGATTACGTTATTCAAAAATTGGGAGTCACTTTCACACATGTTTAAATTTTCTTGGCACACTTCCACTCGCAGCAATTTCTGGTCGTCAGTGAGCACTTTTGGGACCATCTTCGCGCACACCTTGCACATGTTCAAATGCTCCGTCACAATGTCATGAACCACAGATTTTGGTAAATTTAATATCTGGGCAATTAAACGAATACTTAGTCGACGGTCTGAGTTCAAAACTTCGCGCACGAGTCACATTGTCGGTGTTTGTCGAAGTCGAATGTCTTCCAGCACGGTCTTCATCGGCGACCTCTTCCCGGCCCTCTGAATAGGCCTGGTGCCACCGAAACACACCACTTCTTGCTAAAGCAACATCTGGGTAAGCTTGCTTGATCATATCAAACGTCTCTGTCGCAGATTTACCGAGTTTCACACAGAATTTAATCGCGTACCTCTGCTCTGACGAACGCTGCATTTTCGGCTTGCACCACTCACAGAAACACGTCGCGCGAAAAAGCCTGTTCTGACTCTACAGAAGCTCAGAGACAACTCACCAGCCGCTCGTTCGTTAGCTAGGAATGCCCTCTATCGAATCCAGTCGGTGCGCGCACGCTCCGAAGTATAGTCGCGGCGGAAGGAAATCAGTCCTATTACTTTCCGGACAAACCCTGTATTTTGCTACTGAAAGCACGATGTCGCTCTGACGTCACGTGGAGTTGACAGATAACCTTCCTGCTTTTTATTACATACTGTTTAAAAACTAAACGTTGTATCTGCGGTTTTCATATTTATTCACTTCTGTATTTTTGGAGTTTTCACTGTTACCCCCCTTTACAATTTTCTTGCCATCACCGCTATTTAAAATATTATTTTGGTTAAGAAAACAAAAAAATACATAAACCGCTATTCAATAAATATAACGAATGAGGCCGTTGAGACCCAATAAATATCGTCATAGATGTGGTCATCAATTTACGAACTCATCAAACCCATAATACCCGTAGTGAATGTGGTCATAGCGATCGTTATGAACATTGAACTTTATTTACAATTTGAACTACATTAGATACTATTAATTATCGTATGTTACGGCATCATAATTTTATTGTCAAATAAAGCACCTTTGCTATGCTAATGTTAAAAAAGAAAATAGCCCAAACCTAAATCATTTTAGTAGAGGTATTTCAAAATCTCATGGACTACGAAATGCGCAAGAGACCGACGTTATTGTAATTTAAT
This sequence comes from Agrilus planipennis, assembly GCF_000699045.2. Lineage (NCBI taxonomy): Eukaryota > Metazoa > Arthropoda > Insecta > Coleoptera > Buprestidae > Agrilus > Agrilus planipennis. The sequence goes on from NW_020442444.1 coordinate 577,790, forward strand.
TATACATTTTAAAAACATTGACTCGATTGACCATTCATCATATCACTCGCTGCCAACCTGAGACGAAGTTCCAGATAAACTATAAAAAGTAACCAGTATTTTTCAAAAATCAACAAACGAACGGAACTTTTTGTCACTGAGCAGCTGAAGGTCATGACCAACTAGATTCTGAATAATCTCTATATATGATTAATTTGATAATAAATTATAATTAAATAAGTATATAGCATTATGAAAGGCGCTATAAATGTTTTTGTACCTACTAATCTTCACTATGGTGACCCCATATACAAAAAAAGTTTCATTTTGTTTTTCTATTATATTAGAAAAAGAAGCCGCTTGTTGTTTTAGTATATATTGTGCATGAAGCTATGTATGTGTTGAATACATTGTACGCTGAACAGTCAAAAAATCTGAAGCAGTGGTCATCCATCAAAACTGCTGTCAAAGGCAGATGATGCAGCCTTAATCAGTCTTGTTTAATAAGTCAGTTGTAAGGAGGTTCTCCGCATTGAATTTTTATCGGATGATAAGTGATAACATGCCAACATGATTTAAAAACTTTTTCGTTCCACGTGTTTTCAGTTTCAATTAAAAAAAAATTGAAAACTGGGAACCCTAGTGTTTTACTAATTTCCAGAAATGTTTCTGCAATTCAATTCTGCACAGTTACTATTAGGATAGGTGTCCCAGTTATAATAATTAATATTTATACCACAGATTCCTACGGAAATTTGGAACATAAAATGTTATAACACTTTTGACTTTTGAAACAAAATAAAAAATTATAAAATTATAACAGTTTTGATGCCGGCCCTGCACAATCGCATATTAATTACGATTGCCAGCTGATCGTAGAAAAATTCACCTTCAGTAGGTCGGAATCAGCTGCTTTTTGGGGTAATGTTATTGTTTATGTTTGGTATTAAGTTACGGATCAGCCGAAGAAAATGCACTCGCGTTAAGGTCCATTAGGTTACTTAACATATTAAAAAAACTACGTTCCTATCACAATCGAAAATCCCATGATCGTAAACTGAAGTAGACCTAATGTAGCCCATGACGTCGAATATAATGTTATTTTACACAGAAAAGAAATTATAATCATTAACCCCGCGTGGAGTAATACAAGGGTGTGTCCAGAAGGACCAATTTTGGTTATTTTGTTTTCATTAAATGTAAAAAGCTAAATATTGATATAACCTCGTATAATTACACTGCTGGAAGTGACTGGAATAAATACACATAATGTATTTTCTAACAGGTTGTTCAGTTTGCTTTGGATTGTTGTGGAATTTACTTGTTTGTTAATGCTAGTTTATCTATTTAGTGGTCATTTCATAAAAGACTATTACAAAAACGACAATTAGTAGTGAGATAGTGCATTCTAGTAGGGTTCTTATTCAACCGTCAGTTGGTGGTGAGTTACATTACCAATGCCTTTCGTATAATTCGAAATATTCCCGGTATCTGGGCCAAAATTCGCAGGAACTGGGTACGCAGCTGTCAGTGTTGCATTGAAGCGAATGGCGGGCAATTTCAACATTTTTTATAAAAGGTACGCTTTTCTTTTTCACTTTTACCTTTTTTTTACAAGGTGGAAGTGCATTCGGCTTCTTCCCAGCAGGTACTTGTTACATTCACACTAGATCAGCTGAGCGATGTTAGTCGTCTAGATCCAGGCCCGTAATGAAACAAATTGTACGTTCAATTTTACAAAGACGATTTGCGAGCTCAATTGTCACAGGATTGAAAAATTGTATAACACTTTTTTGTTGTATTTTGTGTCAGAAAGCCATGTTTTTTTTATTATTATAAATAGGACACCCTGTATATTAAAACCACGAAAAACTTTCCTAAATCTCAAAAGAAAAATGCATTTTTTTTAACTCTGTAACATTAATTTGTCTATATCGTTATGTCATTTGATGTATTTTAAAGTGAAACGTTTTCAGTACATTGGCGATATAAAATTAGAATTTTGACATATGTAACTTACTTATGTATGCCTACTTACAATCTAAGTTTAGACAATAATATAATTCACAATAAAAACGGTGTATTTACAAAAGTGCCGATGGTTTTATTACTCTGTAACCGTATAATTTATTATTGGAAACCGTTTTATATTTAAATTGATTTCAGCACACACGTTTCACCTTTTCAAATACATTCAAGTAAGTTAATTTCATGCTCATTAGAAACATCCTCAATGTCAGAATTTCGCGATATAAATTATTAACGGACATCCGTCGCCATTTGCTCACTATTTTGCTTCGTCACGCATATTCTTTTAAGTATGTGACTGCTCTGCAAAATAATACTAATAGTTGTATATTTACAATGATGTTACATTCATTTCAAGAAAACTGTTACAATAGTTTCAAATTTTTAGTAAGTGACAGTAACTAACACGCCATCAAAATTAACCGTGTTCCTTTCTTGATTTCGACTATAGTTTATGAAGGATTTCACATTTTATTGAGAAAAAAATATTCAGATTATTATTATTAGGTACACCAAAATAATTGTTTACTTTTCTAAAAACTCTATTTAATACATCCTTTGTACTATCTTCTCCAAAGTTGAATTAGAACTGTTGCAATGAAAAGCGACCAGAGGGGTGCAGTGCTATTTATTTAATTTAGAATCTTAATCTGGTATGCAAGGGAAGAAAAAGTAGGAAGATAGGAAACGAAAAATTAGAAGAAGTGGCCGATTTTAGGTATCTAGGAAGTCAGATAAGTCAGGACGGAAGGAGTAGTAGAACAGGATTGAGTTGCCTTCAATAAAAAGAAGTTTCTTACTTCTATGCTGGTGAACGGTTAATTTAGAAATTCGAAAAGGTTGTTAAAGGTGTATGTTTGGAGCGCGGCGTTGTACGGGTGCGAAACATGGACAGTGGGCGCGGCAAGAAAAGGTTAGAAGCGTTCGAAATGTGGTGTTACAGGCGAATGATGAAGATACCGTGGATAGAGAAGGTTAGAAATGAAGAGGTATTAGAAAGAATAGGAGAACAGAGGACAATATGGAAGTCAATAAGAAATAAGAGAGATAGGTTGTTAGGACACCTTCTCAGGCATGAAGGTCTAGTTAAAGGCATAATAGAGGCAGAAAAGGAGGTTAGTAGGGGTAGAAGTATACCTAGATTAGATTACTGTTCGCAAATAGTTAAGGATGTGAGTTGTTCTAGTTTTAGAGAAATGCGAAGATTAGTTCAGGATAAGGAGTGGAAGTGCGTGTCCAACCAGTCTTACGACGGACGACTTTATGATGATGAATCTTAAACCGACGTTTCGACTTTTTTATCGAAGGCTTTATTAAGATAAATCACTAAGTTATTGTATTTCATTAGACGGAGACATGGAGAACATTTACAAATTAAATAAATAATATTTTATCAGTCTGGTAGCTTTTCATTGAAACAGTTGTGTTCAATATATATATATTAGCATATTTACCAATTAGTATTTAGGTATATTAAAAATTTAAAAATAAAGTGTGTTACACACATTCAAACAAACATTAAACTATTCAAAAGATACACTGTACAAAAGTATCTTTAATTGAGACGGGTATTACCGTGCCAAAAAGTATACCTCCGTTTTTCAAGGCTTGCTGACAAATTAGTGTAAAGTAATTTTTGTCGCAACGCCAAACACAACTCAATTTAGAATCTTTACTATTATTATCATAAATAAATAATAATTAAAGACCAGCTAACATCAATTACTAATTTTAATGAAAACGGCAGGATCGCCTTGATACAGAAGTCTAATTTAAAAACATAATTTAACCTAACTTATTTTAATTCAGGGCCCTACCGATGTAATTTGTTTGGGGGGGGGGGGGTTTGCGCAACCGATTAACCAACTGTTGTACTTTAACTACTGTTTTACAGCACCCACACGCAAAAATATGCATTTATAAATAAAAAACAATTATCAAGCATTAATACTAAATCAACTTAATTTCTTTCCACTACGAATTATCTCAAATTAATGAGGAAAATTTTTTTTTTGCTACTGTCACGCCCTCGCCAGGAATCGAACCCGAAAAACATTCTTAATACAGTAGGTTAATATTATTAGCATAATCGAATTCGCCTGTGCTTAAGTTCCGGCCACAAATTCACCATTTTGTTTAGTTCAATAGTATCGCAAAGATCTTTTTCGCTTTTTATCATCTTTGACCGTCATATCTATCCTTTTTAATGATGGACATGGTCGAACTATTTTAATTTATATTTAGCAGCTACCTTCGTGATGCCTTACATAAAAGAGCATATATCAAATAATATCTCTAACGCGTATAAAGCGGTTTTGACTCAGTCATATGATCAGGTGAATACAGTAGAGTCAATTTTTCAGTATTTTCACTTGTGATATTCTTTTTGTCTAAAGGATTCGTGAGAATGTTTGAGATTAGATTCAAACATTCTACAATTATTTTGCGTTTATCTTATAAAAAGTTTGCAATTTTATCGCTTTAAACGCTTAAAAATTCTTTTCCATAAAATATATTTGTATCAAAGCTAGCTGCATTGGGTTCACAGTTATCAATTTTTGCTGGAATTATTCGTTCGGTGATGTCTTTGAAAGTCCTGTTCTGGATCAATTTTAACTTTCCAAGCAAAAATTTTGTCATCTTCCATTAGGTTTAGAATTACGTCTTCCTATTGCCTTATAGGAATTTTCTGGTTCTATTAGTAATGTATATTGCGTCTACAATATTCCTTTCCTTGGTATCTTGGTATTTTTGCGTACCAGAACAGATTTAGGAATTATCCCCTGAAGTTGCTCTTGATTTAGCACTGTATGCAATCAAATGCTTCTAGTAGCCGACTTACTATGGGTTATTTGACTCGAAATATTCACCAAAAATCCGATTTCTTGATGATACTGTAATGGTAATTTCTGCTACCTGCAAGAGTGAACACCGAATTAAGAACCGATATTAATTACTGTTATCGTCCTTATGCCCTTTTGTAATTTTATTACAACCCGTATACAGGAATGATCTTCGAGTTTTTCAAGCAGTTTTATCTACTATACATTGGTTTTGACACGAAATTATGAAAGAAGTCTATTTTTAACATATTTTCTAATTAATAACAAGTTGAAAAAGTTAACTGAAGAAAATATCGTGGGGGGCATCCCCCCTTTAGCTAAAGGCCTGATTTAAGTCAACCTAATCTATTTAAATGAAGTCATAAAGTAATTTATATAGGTTATGAGTTAATAGCATCATCTTGATTTCTAATAGGATAACGTCATCTTTACAGGAAGGCAAAATTAACGCCGCGAAATTTTTATCTTCCTTTTAATAGAATTTTTAATGAAGGTGTGATAAGTTAAAATAATGTCCTTTAAATGCCCTTTTCAAATACACAATTGCCCCAGATGTACTTTTTGGCTTTAATAAGTTATTAATTGTTTTTTTTTTAGAAGACACAACTGGAACAATTTCATTTTCGGAAATGGCATTTAAAGGGAAACTTTTTAACCTATCACTCCTAAATTAAAAAGTCGATCAAAAGAAATTCGTAGGACTAACTTCGACTTAGTTACCTATATCCCTGAAGAGTGTCAAGACCTGTAGGCATATTACACAACTGTTATTAATATAAAGTAAATATCCAAATATTTTGTACGAATATCTTCGTCTAATTATGGACCAATACATTTCGTGTGCGAACAGAAAACCGAACAGAAAATGCAGACTTCTTTTCTTTTATGTATTGATCTTCATTTGGATTGTATTCCCAGTTGTATCGAGTGAATCAGCAACGCTGAAGATAATCTGAACCAACAAATACTCGTTAGAACTTTTGAATCGTTTTTGTCCAGGATAAAACAAGAGAAGGGAATGAATCTGGAAAATTTCGCAAGATTCTATGTCAGCTAATTAACAGAGAACAATTTGTATTGTCTCCAACTAAGGCAGTACGATTCCGAATGTACCCAATGGTATAACAACAAAAACTAAAATACATCCAAGTCTATAACTGTTCATTGCGCAGTGTATTATACAGGGTGTAACAGAAATAAGCGCTTTGGAGGGTGTAAACTGAATGCAATAAACAATCGCACGGTGAGTTCAGAAGCCGATCCTGTGCGTGAATTGACAACATAGGTGTTTACCGAATAGCGTAGTGCGGTAAAACATCTGCAGCTAGATGGATGGAGAATGTAAGCATTGCCTATTGGGATGTGACATGTGGGCGCGGCCTAATGAAGATGGCTGTCCATACATTGCATCAGTATTATAGAAAGCATTGCATATTGTGATTTTTAATTCAAGAAGTGTTGTGGAAGTCGAAAAACTTTTGAAAGCTGGCCACATAATAAAATGTGGAAAAAATGTTGATAAAACAAGTGATACCGCTTGATACTTGCACTTCAACATCTCGCATTGATGGCGTTAAAGGTACTACTTCTGCTTGAACATGCCATAAATTTTCACCGTTTGATGAGTTATGATATAATTCTTCTGATACTAAATCTTTTTCCTGCTTCTCCATTAATTCTTCAATTTTTTTACGTCGATTAATTTTTCGAGTTTCGCGACTATTATTTATTTTGACATTAAGTAAGTTATTAGACGGGACAGCATTCCTTTTCAGTTTTCTGCGTTTTACTGCAACATCTTTAAAAATTAACGCATAAATTTTAGCAGCACATTGGAGTTATAAAGTGAGGTTAAGTATAGAAATACAACATTTTCGATTATTACTTACCCGGAAAAATGAAGTGAGCAAACTCTTGTACATGAACTGACATTTTTTTTCCAAGCTTTAATTTGATCGATTTTCTCAAGATTACCAAATACATTTGTGATAGTTACGACCCGTTGCACCGTAGGAAAACTGTGAAATATAATATCTAAGTCCTTATCTAATCGACTTGTACAACCTTTTACAGCACAAACGGTTCTGCACTTTGATTTTGCACGAAATGGAAATTTGGCTAGTTCCATATTATATAAAATATTTAAAATCACAATTTGCAAAATAACACAGTACACAATAGCTGTTTATTACAATGCAATGCTTGGGCAGTTAAAATTTCTGCCACCAGGTGCCGTATCGTATTATGTCAAATCCCAATTATCGAACGTCTAAGATAAACATAAACAATTTGGTACTACACATACTGTTTAGAATAAATAAATTAAGTAAGTACATTATAGGTAGCATTATGTAAATGTACGAACACAAAAGAAAGAAAACATTAAGTTACGCAAAATTTAGTAGCTAATTTCCAAACAACCACTAGGTATTGTCAAGACGCGTTACCTGTTTTTGCGGGTGGTTGTATGTAAACAAACCAAAAAAAATCAAATAAGTCTCTAAAAATTTCAAACCACATATTTACCAAAAACAGTTCTTACAATCGCGCAGGATGTACGAATATGTGAATTTGCGTCGCATCAACAGTGATTATTGTGAAAATTCAAAATTCCGTAACGCCTGAACCAAATTTATCTGAGAACAACACCCTACTATAGAAAAAATTAAGATATCCAACATTTTTATTTCGAAACCATCGACACAAAACTACTCGCCTCTGAAAATTAGTTTCAAACAAGGTTTGCCACGCTGCAAATGATAAGGATGCCGCAATCGTTCCTTTAAAATTTGTCACACTGTCACATGAGAGGAGCCAAGGTTCTCTAATATATCGCGTATGCTATAGGGTTGTTTGGAAAGTCATTTCGTTTTTTTTTCTTCGGGCTTCGAGGATAATCCCAGGCCTTTCAAATGGTCATAAACTGTTGAATTTGATAAATTTAACCTCAATCCGATCTCACGTGTTGTTATTCGCCGGTTCACATCAACTAATGCCTTTATCGCGTCTTTATCAGCTTCAACCGGCCTTCCCGAACGTGGTGCATCTTCGACATCAAAATTGCCGGATCGAAATTTAGCGAACCAGTTCTGGCACTGGCGTACTGTCAACACACCTTCTCCATACACATCAGTCAATTTCTTTCTGGCTTCAACAGCATTTTTACCCTTTCTGTAGTAAAACAGTAAGATATGTCGAAAATGCTGCTTATCGCTCTCCATATTTAAAAGGGCACCAACCAAAAACTACTGTGTAGAATTAATTGGAATTTTTCACACACAAGCCTTGCTATATGAGCTCTCAAAGCATATAAAAATTATACGGCTTAAATGTGAAATTGACTGCAAAAGAATACAATAAAATCCTCTGTCGGGAAAAAACGAAATGACTTTCCGAACAACCCTATATTTTGAGAATTTTCTTCGTTGACATCGAGGATTTCGTCCCCATTGCGACGATATGGTTCAAACCCGTGAATACGTATCATGTCACATTATTGTAACAACTGTTCTACAGTGACTAACCTACTCTACTGATTGTTGTCGTATTTCTGAATTAGTTTATTAAACTGAACATCGATAACAATAAAACAAACAAGTAGGTTGTTCAGTAGAATAAGTAAGTTTTAAGAAATACACAATTTTTTCGATATTAACTGGACTCTTTTGAAACAGATTCCACAGATTATTTTAATTTTACTTTTGTGTTTACAATTAAAAATGTCTCGGGAAAAGGTAGGAAATGAACGTAATAATTCACTTGCATTTAAAACAACTCATCAAATCAGTGATAATCTTAATTTATTAGGCATTCCTTCCAAGTTTTCTGTTTTTTATTTAATGCTAATGTTAAGTTTCAAAAGCTTCCATTAGCATTTTTACATGTCCAAAAAGAGCCTATTTTCGTCCAGTCATGATGAAGTAGGACTCTTACCAAGTTCACATGCGTATTAAATTTAATTATTGTGAAGGACATCTATAGATACCTGTAATTTACAATAATTATTATATGGCATCTTCTTTTCAAAACCGGTAATATTATATATGTATTTTACACTGGTCCCTGAGCAGCGCACAATTTCATTTAGCCACTGATCACCATCCCTGGGGCCAGTTGTGTTGTATCAAGTGACATACACGACCATCGACCGTGTTTGACGGCAAATAGTCCCACTGATGGATCGCACCGCAATTATTGCATTATTCATAAATGATTGACAATGTATAGGCAGGTTTGCACAAGTCATAACCCTCTCGTGTATAATAAATGCATCAATTATAACCACTGCCTGCTTATGACGATTTCAGCCGCCTTAGAGTTAAAGCTTACATAATATCTATATGTCTGTGGATGCATAACACACAAATCAACATAGATATGGAAACCAAAATCAGAAATATCATTTTCAACGTACGTTGCGACGCTGGTCTAGCCTCAGAGTTTCCACACCACATCTAGATTTTACAATATAATATTCAAGACAGTACTTAAGTTTGCGGAATCTTGAAATTTAAGCTTTAAGATTTTTATGGCTCCATCGAAGAATCCACAGAAAATGAGTCTTTCTGATTCTTTTTTCGGCACTCGCCAATAGTGTCCTCTAAAAAAAAACGAAACGTGTGCTAGGACACATAGTAAAAGTGAAACTTCAACGGGCAAGTGGAAAAACGAATCGCAACAAAATTTTTATTTCAAGTTTTACGGGCAGGTTGTTGATGTACTTCTCCAATTTGAAGACCTGCCCGTAAAACTTCAAGTAAAAATTTTGTTGCGATTCGTTTTTCCACTTGTCCGTTGAAGTTTCACTTCTATTCTGCGTCCCAACACAGATTTCGCTTTCACAGGTTTACTGCAAATTATGATTTGGGTTTAACACAGACCGCAAACAGAGGTAATGATGCCCAGCCACGTGGAGAGCAGAGGTAAGAAAACAAAAGCTGAGCACAGCACACGACGCCGGGACTCTAGCGGACTCCCCGCCTCTGGACAGGAAAGGGTGGAGGAGCGTGTGCAATCAGTATTAGGACTGACGACCTTATGATGCGGTTAAAGGCAATTATGAAGCGGTTAGATTCTAATTCAACGACAAAAGATATCTTGTCCTTTTATTTCACGCAGTAATTATCGAATAAAGGTCAAAAAATGCATTTTTTGCGTTTTAAAGTTGGGATATCCAAAAATTTTGATATATTGAAGCAATTCTGAAGCCATTGAAGATACCTAATCATACGATATTTAATCTTAAATAAAATTTCCAAGAAACATCTATAAGAGAAATATTTTAGCCTTCACAATTAACTCAATTTAACCTAATGAATTTTACAGCCACTGTCATTCTAAAAACATTCCAAAATCAACCTTGACCACTTTCTGAGGTGATTATAGCTACAATTATATTTCGAAATAACATCTGTATAGTTTTCTTTAAAAAATTAACCCTTATTGTGAAGGGATAGTATAGAAAATAATCGCTATGTTTAAATTCCAATACGAAAATCACCTAAGGAATCTATTTTTTTCGTGTAATAACGGTGCGACGGTTTTTCTTATGTATGAAGTACAGGTATGTAAAATACATGAAAATTTAATAATACCAGTTCATCATTAATTCCAGGAGTCTTTTAAAATAACTGCTTATTATCAAAATATGTATATTAGTTTTAGCCAGACAACGGTTTAAATACGTTAATAAATCTCACACTGTCGGTTAAATAAAGTGACACTTTTCACTTAGTCGGACAACATAATATCGCTGCAGAAAGGAAAGCTTTCGAGGTGAAATGATATCAGTTTTAAAACGAACATTAAATTGCAATTTCGAGACTACCTGCCGTCTTCACACTGCCTACCAATGAAACGCGAATAAATGAAGTTACAGAAAAGTTTCTCTTTCAAACGATCGCAGTCATGTGAAGAAAAAGGAAGGAAAAGAACCCTATTCTTCTAAAGTATCGACTAACATAAATTGAAATGAAAAGTTTTGTTATATGGGAGTTCTTAAGGCGACGTTAGAAAAAAAGTTTCCAAGCAATTGTCAAAAGTATCGTAGGTATATATGCAAATGTTTATAACAGAGGAAAACTTTTAACGATACTTATAGCAGTATTTTTATGATGCTTTCTCTGATAATAGAGTAAAAGCTTATTATTAAATGGGACCCGAAGAAATACATAACATAGTATGCAGGGTGCTTCTGAAATAAGTAGCAAGCCTATAGGAGGTGATAGAGGTCTTTAAACCAGAAAATTAAGTAAATGTTTGATGGTCTAAAAGTCCGCAGTTTTCGAGAAAAACGTATTTGAAAGTACAGACAAGGACCAGTACAGCTCTGACCAAAGCCTTCCAAACGAACCCTTTCCTAGACGTATATACAGGTTCTGTATCATGGTAGGCAGCATAGTCCTTTTGTAAATTCGTTTGACCTTGTATAAGGTTTTATAAAACAGCGAGCGTATCAAACGCCGGCGAAGAACGCTAATCATTTGCACGACCGAGTATAATCGCTGCAAATGAAGTACGTTAAATGCCCAACGTTTTTGCGCAACTCAGAAATAATCTTTTTAGTGTACGAACGTGTATGTGTGTGTGTTTACTGGTGTTGTATATATAAATATTATTTATTATATGAAAATCCATCGACATAATCAGTTATAGAACAGGTAAATGTCGGAAAGCTTTAAAGTAATTAATAAAGAACCCTAATGTGGTATCTTTGTTATTATTTGTACTAACAAATTCAATGAGGTAAAGTTTGTTCATTTGTTTGTTAGATTGTGAGGAATGACAATCCTTGACTATACAATTCGAAGTTTAATTTATTTGCTAGCGAATCATTATAGTAGAAGCAGAAGTAAACTACCTAACAAATTGTCGCCTACTAGTCAATTTGAAGTTGGAGTACAGTACAGAGTAAACTTTATGTAACATAGCAAATAAACTAAGTTGACAAATTTTTATTAGTGGTAATCCGGGTATAAACAAATACGACCAGATATTGTGGCACACAATATTGTGTACGAGGGTGGATTGATAAGTTTCCGGCCTAACCAAGAGATGACGCCACTAGGCCTACCTTGAGGTGACATTCTATAGTACCATCCTTGGATAGCTTGTAGCTATAGTTTCAGCCCGATCTCCTTGCTAGTGTAGGTTTGACAGCACGCTGAACAAGACGCCTCTGTGGTTTTCGTAAAAATGGAAAAGCAGGAAAATCGTGCTGTCATCAAATACTTTTATTTGAAGGGGTTAACGCCGAAGGAAATTAAAAAAGAGATGGACTCAACACTGGGGACATCCTCCCCGTCATATTCAACCGTTAAGCAGTGGGTTTCCGAGTTTAAAAAGGGTCGTGTGAGCACCTCTGATGGGCCTCGCTCAGGACGCCCCGTTGAGGTCACAACTCCAGATATGATCGAAAAAATTCATCAAATAGTGCTGGGAGACCGCAGATTGAAAGTGCGTGAGATAGCTGAGACCTGTAAGATGTCATATGAACGTGTGCAACATATTTTGCACCAACATTTGCATATGGAAAAGCTCTGTGCAAGATGGGTGCCGCGTTTGCTAACAGTCGACCAAAAATTGATTCGAAAAAACATTTCTACCGCAAATTTGTCATTGTATAAGCGTAATCCAAGCGAATTTTTGCGTCGATTCGTAACCGTTGACGAAACGTGGGTCCACCACTACACTCCTGAAACCAAAGAACAGTCTAAACAGTGGATTGGACCAGGGGAACCAACTCCAAAGAAGGCAAAAACAATTTTTTCGGCGAACAAGGTTATGGCTACTGTTTTTTGGGATGCAAGAGGTATTATATACATTGATTACCTTGCAAAGGGTAATACTATCACTGGTCAATACTACGCAGACTTATTGCAACGTTTGAGCCACGAGGTGAAAATTAAACGACCTCATCTGGCGAAGAAAAAAATCTTGTTTCATCACGATAACGCACCAGCGCACACGTCAATCGTTGCGACGGCTAAAATCAACGATCTAAAGTTTGAATTGATGCCGCACCCTCCTTACTCTCCAGACCTAGCCCCGAGTGACTATTTTCTGTTCCCTAATCTCAAAAAATGGCTTGGCGGTAAGAGATTTGCGGACAATGAAGAAGTAATCGAAGCTGTAAATGGTTATTTTGAGGAGCTTGACGAATCAGTCTATAGAGATGGCATTAATAGACTGGAACACCGCTATGAGAAATGTATCAGCCTTGGAGGAGATTATGTTGAGAAATAAAAAAAAAAAATTTTTAAAAACCTTGTTTTTCTTGGTCAGGCCGGAAACTTATCAATCCACCCTCGTATATTATTAAAAGGACGCTTGATCAATTCGTCGGTTGACCTCTTCAATATCTCAACCTTTCAGAATTTTACATTTTCTGGAGAAATTCTCATTTTGTGAGAAAATTTAGAAATTTTTAACAACAACATGACATCTATCTTATACAAAAGTACTTACTTTAATCTCTTATCGGCGTTCAATTGAATCCTTAATTTTTTAAGTATAGACAACAGCATGTCCGCGACTACCAATTACTCCGCTTGTATTGTTGAAGACTTGCAATTTTTTTTATACAGAATTGTCTAATTTTTATTGTTTTTTGGTTGAAACTGAGAAATACGGCCGGATACAAATACACTCTAATAACATTAATTGTACTAATGCAATTTAAGCCTTGTCTTGAGGACAAATCGATTGAAAATAACAAAAGCAAGATACTTCTAAACAGAAGTCGACAGCAAGTTTTTGAATATTTTGAAGATAAATATAACTAACAGTAAATAATATAGCAAATATAATTTGTTAACTGCCGCCATGAAAACCTAGATAGTAACATCTAAATATGATTTATTTGAAATACATGCATTTAAAATGCAAATACAAAATAAAAAATATCTTTTTTCCAATTAAAACGGGTGACAAAGGCAAATAAGAAAGGATATAGAAGAATTATTTGTTGCCGAACTGAAGAAACTACAACATAAATATAGAAAAACTACACCTCAATAACTTCAAAGAGATAAATATGAATCATACTCAATCGTCGCAGCTGGTGATATAGTCTAATATTTTGTATTTTACATTTCAAATAACAAATCAAAAAAGTAAAAAACCATTTTGCAGATCTGTAGTTGTATGTATGTGCAACATACGCTGTCAATGTCGTGTCGGAGTCGTAGTGTGCTGATATCGGTGCAGGTGTCGGTACCGGTAAATGTGAACACGCCCTAACAGCCGATGTAAGTAAAGCAAGCGATAATAAGATACCTAATACACTGATAAAGTAAAATAAGCACATCTTTAGCATATTTCTCCTCAAGTTGCTACTAAATTTGATACCACTCCACGAGACCGTCTGGTATTTCCTACATTACTGATCATTAACTCGTTCTTTGTAATTTGATCGTTTAGTGTGTTGGCGTCAAGCTTTTCATGTGACACGTGCTTTCTTTTTAAGTAGAAAGGACTCCTAGCGGAAATATGCAATACACATGGTAGCAGGTACAGAGAAGTTTCCATTTACACGTCTACCATATGTCTGACATAATAAAATATTACATTCCAAGACGTGTTTCATTCTCTTTTGAACTAGGCAGATTTGTAAATGAAATAATTAAAAAACTAAAGTGAATGAGGCCATAAGAAAAATAAAAATACATTTCCTTCTAAAGGTATCTACCTTAAAAATACTAAATGCATAGGAATCACAATGACATGTTCTATCAAAGTATTATTGTATTAATAAGTAAAACATTCTATACCGTGCCCTAATTATGCCCAACATAATAAAGTTGTAATAAATAATTTGTGTATCCATTAAGACAGGAAAAACGAAATTGCATCGGTCGGGGATCGAGCCCGAGTCGTCCGTGTGGCAGGCGAGCATTATTTCTGAACATAGCTAAACATGGTTGGTATTAGTGGCAGAATACGAGGTCTGTTCAAAAAGTATCGTGAATTTTGTTTCTTCTTAAAATTATTTATTCATGAATATCTATTTTGTCCCCTTCAGAGTAATCCCCATCAGATATTATACACTTGCTAAAGTTTTTTTCCAATATTCGAAAAATCTCGAAAAATATTTTTTTGTGATCTTCCTCCTTCGATGCCGTCTTTATCTCCTCAATCGTAGAGTAACGTCATCCTTTCTTGGGCCTCTTCAGTTTCGGGAACAGGAAAAAGTCACAGGGAGATAGATCTGGGAAATACGGTGGCTGCGACATTATTAGTGTGTTGTTTTTGGTCAAAAATTCGAGCATAAGCAACAATGTGTAAGCAAGGGCATTATCATGGTACAATAGTCATATGCCGCAGTCAACATTCGGAATGCGTCCACGCCCTTAATGTTGTTTTTCACACACAATTTGATAGAGTTCTTTGGTCCATTTTTTGGAATAGGCAAAAATCGAAGACGAGTCAAAACACGTGAAAATAAAGCAGCTGGTAAAAATTAACTGAACATTCAACATGGCCGAAAATTCGCGAAACTTTTTGAACAGAACTCGTATACTCCCCCGTCACGTGGACGACTCGGGTTTGACTTTCTTCTTTTTATTTTTTTTTCTTATATTATGTAGAATGTTGTACACTGGCTAAATGTCAATCCACGCACCTCAACTTTTTCCTATTCTGAAGTAATCTTCGCATTTTTTAGGTCTACCTCGACCCCTCTTACTCCTGTTTCTGCTTCTAATATGTCTCTTACCAGGCGTTCACGCCTACGAAGATGTCCTACCAACTTATCGCGCCTATTTCTTATTAATTTAATTATTTATTAGTTTCAAAAATATTTATTTAAAACATGTACTTTAGATTTAGAACATACATCAACTATGATTTCAAAAATCATATGCCCTTCCGTTAATCCGTTACCTCGGCATTTTTCTTCCGGATACCAGGTTCCCACTTAAAATTCCTACAGCTTTAACACATCTAGCGTAAATTACTTTGAAAATTGAGTTCTTGCGATATTAGGATGAAGCCACGCAAATAGGCACGTCTGTAATAATTGTACGTCGCCGTCGAGGTAAAACGAAAACAACACGAGCATGCTGCCAATGTTTAAATTACTTTTAACAACCCACTAACCTAAGAGATATCTTTCACAAACATTTTGCATTTAAAATTATTTACCGAAGCCAAGATGCTAAATTATCTACAGGTAGATAGGTTTACCTACCTAATATTAGATTCGCCGGTGTTATTGAAGTACGAGCATATTTTAAACCGAAGGTAAACAAAACGATAAATTGAACCAAAGTATTCAAATATAACAGTAATACAATCTAAATGTGACTTTTTTTTATAATTTTTTATCGCCGGACATAGATTACAGTATCAAGAAGATATACATAGGCACAATATTTTGTGTATATGTGCCTTCACATTGCAAATTGATACAAAAATGTTTTCTAATCCATTTATATTTGACTCTCATAATTATTTCTGGAATGGTAACGAAATGATTATTCAATAAATCGTATTAAGCACATGAATCATCGACGTCATATTAAACAAAATATAATTTTAATAAACCACGTATACTAATTAATAGGCATTTCATTAACTAAGATTTCATTTAGAGGAAAGAAAGCCCAGGTACCTACACTATTTTGCTTACACCTTAAAGAAAATTTAATCACATCTTGGTATTTTTACTGTAAAATGTGAAACAAGAAACAAAACCATCGACAAAAAACAATTATAAACTATGAGAATTCAGTCTGTTCTTGATATATATGTACATGGTCAGTTCAAAAAGTATCGCGAGTTTTGTGCTTTTTCAAAAAATATTTATTTATTCATGAATGAATAAAATAATTAGAAGTGGTCTGTATTCTGTCGAAACTGCCAGACGCGGATCGCGATTTCGATCTTTTTGAATCTCATCAGTGCGTCGACAGAGCACAGACCAATTTTTACCTGCTGTCTTAACAGCACGTTTTAGAAAATACTACCAATGGCGCGGTAAACGCCATCTGTAGTAGGTATGATGCTACATTTTAGGATTACGTATGCTCCAACTTCGTTTTTAATCATGAATATCTATTTTATTCCCTTCAAACTAATCCCCACCAGATATTATTCACTTGTGCCTACGTTTTTTCCAATCCTCTAAGAGCTTCACTTGTTCAGCTCCCCTTCGATGCCGTCTTTATCTCCTCAATTGTAGCGTAGCGTCGCTCTTTCATGGCCCTCTTCAGTTTCGGCAACAAAAAAAAGGTCACAGGGGACCAGATCTGGGGAATCCGGTGGCTGCGGCATTATTAGTGTGTTTTTTTTTGACCAAAAATTTCCTCACAAGAAACGATATGTGAGTAGGGGCGTTATCATGGTGCAAATGCCAATTTTTGTTCTTCCACGAATCCGGGCATTTCAGGCGGATTGCTTTGCACAAATTGCGCATAACCTCCTGGTAATATTCCTTATTGACCGTTTTACTCTGTGGCAAGAACTCATGATGCACCACGCCCCTGCAATCGAAGAAAATTGTAAGCAAGACCTTCCGTTCGACCTAACTTGGCGCTTTTTTTCTTCGGTATTGGTTCATGCGGCAGCCTCCATTGGGATAATTGAGCTTTGGTTTCCACGTCATAACCATAGACCCATGATTCGTCACCAGTTATGACCCTATGGAGCAAATTTGGGTCTCCCAGACAGAGTCCAGCAGCTCCTTAGCAATGTTAATGCGATGCTGTTTTGGTTGAAATTGAAAATTTTGGTACGAATTTCGCGGCGACCCGTCTCATGCCCAAATCATTGGTAAAAATCGAATGGCAGGAGCCAATCGATATGTTTAGGTCCTCAGAAACTTCTATAACGGTGACTCGACGATTGGCCAATACTATTTTCTTCACTTCATCAACGTTTCGTCTGTTGTTGGCGTGCTCGGACGTCTGTTCACGTCTTCTCGGCCCTCTGAGAACATTTTATATCATCGGTAAGCATTGCTTCAGTCCATATGCCACAGTCAAAATTCGGAATGCGTCCGCGCCCTTAATTTTGTTTTTCACACACAATTTGATAGAGATTCTTCGGTCCATTTTTTGGAATAAGCAAAAATCGAAGACGAGCCAAAACACGTACAAACAAAGCAGCTGGTAAAAATTAACTGAACATTCAACATGGCCGAACTAGTCGGTATAAGTGAGAGACATAAGTACCAACATAACGCCACAAAGAAATCGAAAATCGAATATACCTACTTAACCCGCGGAAAGTCAAAATTCGAGATACTTTTTAAACAGACCTCGTATATATTTTATATTATGCTCACTTTCTTTACTAGAAACAAAACAAACAATAAAAATATTTCCGCTTACCAATTGACACCATTGTAACAAATTGAGTACCTACCTAAGCATGAAATTGCTTGTATAAGGTGTCCCACCAACCTGGATAATCGAAAGTAGAACTCTAGCATAATTTTAGCACGCATAATCTATTTTTAAAGGAACATTACTCATTAATTGTGTCATTTCTATCGAAAAGTGAACTACGTGGGTTTTACGAGTTTCTTTGCATCCAATTTCCTTAAAGCACTGTTTTGGCAACAACATTCTCGTAGCGCACAATGCGAGGCCTCGCGGGCTATTTAATTACCAAACTCCTTATGATTCACGTATTACCTTCTTATCCAAAATTACATTCTTGGTCTCAATAAAGGCGATTTAAAGATAATAAATGTAACAATTTTGAATGAATTAGCGTAGATAAAGTACAAAACGAAACAATTTATTTTGACTCTGTTGGAAATTATACACCTGAACAACGAAGATGTTAAAATATATGTGTGTTCCCGATTTTTCTTTCTACGGAACCCTTCTTTGGCGGAACCCAATCTCGATAAAAAAAGGAAACTGATGAGTTTTATGTCTAATATGTATGTATGTAGGTAATACGTAATATTTATTTAAAATGAACATTTTTACTAATAATAGCATTAAAATTAGATGTAATGTCCGTCAATTGAATTCGAATATCCGAAACGACATCCAGTCAAAATCTGAATTTGTTTTTATTATACACGTTAATTGAAAAGCCCGTCTGTAATCTGTAAGTCGATACAAATCGAAGCAGGAACCGTGGTAACCTTCTCTACAGAGTACCTACTCATCTTTAATCGTACGTTCAATCCAACGGTAATTCAAATTTGAATCATCATTTGTTTTAGATAGGTTGAATTCTTAATATCAATCAAATTCTCAGAAGTCAAATTTGTTGTTTTATCGTTAGAGAAAATATTTTGTCTTTTGCTGTAAATTTAGTTGTGGTTTTTCACTTTAAGAACCTATCGATTACGTCGTGTTTATCGAACATATCGATTAAATAAGCCATTTTCATTATCCATTTCTCGTTATGCAATATATTTCGATATGACTTATTGACGTAAAAATTGGTTACCCAATTTTTGCTCCATCATCCGTGCGTAGAAGAGGTGATTTATGCTGACTTGCCATATCTTCACACGCTTTTTTAAAAACCCTTGACTGCAATGCATCTGTTACTAATGATATTTAATAGCTACATTTAAAAATTACGATAAATATTTAAATAAATAAATAAATGAGTCACTGCTTTGTAGACGCACATATAACAACAATGATAAATAAACGTACAAAATAACCAAGAAAATAGGAAAGAACCAATGAACAATTGTTTGTCCAATTTAATTTATCAAAGTAAGACCGAAAGTCCAAATGTCTTATCCTCTCATCTGGCATCTAGGTATCTTTCTTTCACAAAAATAGCGGTACTTGTCCCTATTATAAAATGCACTGCTTACAGTAGCCCTTTGACAATCTTTTTCGAATTTTTAAATTAATCGTTCGCGAGCATAAAAGTTACTTCTTTTTATTGAAGGTGATTCGACCCTGCGCTATCCTCGGTTTTATATCTCTACTACTTCTTCCGTCCTGACTTATCTGACTTCCTAGATACCTAAAATCGGCCACTTCTAAGTTTTCCGCTCTTTATATTCGCTCGTTCCCTACTTTTTCCTCCCTTGCATACCAATACTTTTGTTTATTTTCATACAGGACCGTCAATACTGCTTCCATTTTATTTAAAAAGCTATCTCTAACTCCTCCTTGCTAGATGCTATAGATTAAAAAGTAGTGACAGTGTGAATCCTTGTCTGACTCCCATCCTAATATTTACTCTCTATATACGTATATAACAGTGATAATAAATAAACAAACAAAACAAATGAGAAAACCGGAATGAACCAATGAACAATTGTATTCAATTTATTTTACGTTTATGTAAAGCTGAATCCTTCCATATGAACCGTTAGGATTTGGCATTTTATTACTGGTTTGGTCATGCAAAATATGCTATTGTTACAGTTAAACACAGAATGGTTGCTTTCAGCAGAATTTTATATATTTTTATTAGGACAAACAACGCCGTATCTCGCGGAACCCCTTTCACGGAACATCAGGGTTCCACTGAACACCATTTGGAAACCACTGGTCTAGATTCTCTAGATCAGTGTTTTCCAACCTTCTTTTCCTCGAGAACCAAAAGAAAGACTCGAAAAAATTTGACCAACCCCCTATGTAGTCGTTAATGACAGGTAAGAAAAGCAATAAGATAGAATATATATTTTTCATATTGCAGAATAATTAATTATATTAATCGTGAAACATTTAAATAAAACATTAATAAGACTAAAATGATGTAAATGTAGTAAACTGCCTTAATTTGATATTTATTTCCAATTGTATTGTAAAAAAAAAATATTACATAGAACGGAAAACTGCTGCAATGACTTTAAATATAAAGCAGAACATGATACTAATCACATTGATATAATGTTTTAAATATAAATAAATGTTTGTAATAAAAAGAGAATAGTATTTGATTACTTGAATAAGAGGAATAAATTTTAATGTATAAAATTGTTGATATATATCGATATTGATGAAGTAATTTTGAAAAACATATAAGGAAAAAAGAAATAAAAATATTGAAATTTATTATAAATTTCTTAACAAACAGGCATTTTATTGGCGTTTTAAAAAATCCGCCATTACAATATTATTTTCGCGAACTCTCCCTGCAAACACTGCGAACCCCCAGGGGTTCACGAACCACCGCTTGGGAATCACTGCTCTAGATGATAGTAAAAATCACTTTAGTTGAATGATATAAAGATATCCAATTTACACACAACCCATTCTCGTTGCGGTGAGATCAAGTAACGAAATTTACGTCATTTTCTGGGTAAAAATTGTAGTCAGTAACAAATTTCGGTAATTACGTGCAACATATTCCTTCCATAAACAATAATAAGCGTAGTTTTAGAAACATTTTTATTTACATACATTGGATACCTATTCATAAAACGTGGACCTAATATCAGCAAATTCGCGGTAACGCATTTCAATAAACTATTCGTCTTTTCACTGTTTACAAACGAGATCAAATGCAATTGGTTTGCACAGCTGCAAAGTCTCCGTTCCTGTTTGTTTTTACATCCGTACATGCACTTTTGCAATTTCCACTACTGTGCGTCTGTGTGTTATTGGATCTACGGGATCGGCCAGACTTCTAAGTAAGCGCCTTTTAAATACGACGTTTCACACGCTTTTTGTCGGTCTGTGGAAATAAATAATCAATTCCCGCAAGAATTCGCATATGTTCATAAAAATGCGGGTTACGGGGTTATTATAAGCGAATATCACGTGTGTTCACGATTATGATTCAACGCCACGATTTAATTCATATATGCGGATGACTTCATCATCAATAATGGTTTTCGAAGATTTAATGCTCATGGCAAGAATTTTAGAAAGAAAGAGCAGATTACTTACTGTTAATATTAAAAAACCAAAAACTATGGAATTTGATGGGAAAAGTAAGAAGAAAAGGAAAAGAAAAAAGGGTGGGTGGGATCGAAAGAGAAGGTCTCCCCTACCACTGTACCTTAAAAAGTTCGTGGAAGTCTCACCCCCATAAAAAGTAATGGGGGTTGAAAGTTGATTATTTTGTCAATTTTCATACACTATAATTCAAATAATATTCAATAAAAAAAATTTTTTCAAGCTGGTGGAGGTGGCGGATCGAAAGAGGGTGGTCACTTAGACAAAACCCGATAACCCAACCTAACCTATCCTATTGATAAAAATATTTAAATAATGTTTAATATTACTTTCTCAATATTTTTATGTATTTTT
>NW_020442444.1:600318-613442 GCF_000699045.2 Agrilus planipennis
ATTATACTCTCGACTCTTGTTCATTAAACATACTTTTTCATACAGTACCTGCCAAAAGTTTTGTTCAATCATGAATAGTAGTGCGAGTCGAAAACAAGCGTTAAAGCCTTTAATATGTCTTGAAATATAAATAAACATCTCGTTGATATTTTCAGTACTAAGTGGTACTAATAACAGCACATTTGAGCAATGTAATTGTGGTGGATAAAGTGGTCAATTTTTCCGTGCAGTACTGTACGGATTATACGTTCCTCTATACTATATATATATATATATACAGAAAAAGGATTGCAAGAAGATAGCAAAAGTGTGATATGGAGAAAAAAGTATTACGGTTTGGCCTGGAGAACAAATATGATAAGGAGGCAGAACGAGCAGATTTCGCGGTTGCCAAAAAAACATTCGTTTTTCAATAGATTACAGGTTTAATCACGAGAATAAGTTAAAAACCTAATCTAACCTAATCTAACCATTTAAATCAACTGTTTGCTTTCAAAATCCAACTTCAAAGGCCAAAATCTAATAGAGACACCAATATTTCGTTATATCAGACACATGCGAAGTTGAAAATGACGTCAAATTTTCATTGATTTGCCTAAGACATTAGTTTTTGAATTAATTCACTAGTATATTGAATTAACGCTACAAAAATTCAAAGTATCTCGGATGTATCTATTATCCAAAAATACCTATCATGTTCTTAATTTACTACCTACCTTTCTTAACCTCCTGTCTCTATTAAGAATAAAGACAAAAATTCCTGAAGAGAAATGTCCACTGTTGAAGTTTAAATAGCACATCATTAATCATTCTAACACAAGAAGCGCTTACAGAACATTTTTCTGGTCTTGTATCTTTTACCGAAGTCTACGCGATTTCTAAAGAAAAAATGCTACGCAGACAGATTAAGAATTCTCAATTAGCGTTAATTGAACGTCGAAAGCGGCTCAATTAGTTTAAAAAAACAAGGATAAAATTGAAGCTTCTGCAGTTTTATCAAGTACTTAATTTACACGCAATAACAACATGTAATCGAAAGTAAATGACACTGTGAATATACAGGATGTAAAAGAAATAAGTGGCGAGCTTGCAGGAGGTTATTAAATGGGACAGGATACGATTCCGTCCGGAAGAAATACATAACATAGTATACAGGGTGAAAAAAGTAGTAAACTTACAGAAGATAACTATCATTGATGATGTTTATGTTAAAACCAACCCAGAATAATTCTTTGTTCTTTTAACATTGTAGATTCGTATGCATATATGTAGCTATGTAGTTATTCGGTGTCATTGACAATGTGTCAGTGTCATTGGTCAGTACACAATAGTATTATTGCATTGACCCATCCGTAAGTTAATAGATGAACAGTTTTCTAGACACTGGAATGGACGTACGGGTCCTGTACCTTGGCTAACGTGTAGTCCTGATCTAAATCCTCTTGGCTTCTTTGTAACGCGTATGTCAATGTCAGTACAGAACGCTAATGATGTTCGTGTGCGACCGCTGCAAATGAAGTACGCCAAATTCCAGACGTTTTTATGCGATTAAAAAATATTTTTTGAAGTATACATGCGCATATGTGTGTACGTCAGAGGTGAGTTTAATAATGAGGTCAGAGGTCCTTGTGGATTGCAGAAGTTTGTCACTCGTGTTAGCGAAATGTACCTAAGAATGCAACTTTAAAATCACAAAAGCATCAGTTATTTGGAGTTTTTCTGATAACTTGTTACTAGGCTAGAACTACAACTGGTAGGTACTTTTTGGCCAGAGGGGGGCGTCACAAAAAAATTATAAGTTTCCAAGGGTGACACACTAACAATAGGTTTTGGGAAGCCCCATCCCTGAAATCCTGACAAACCGAAACAATGTAAAATATTGGAAAATAAACAAACGTGTGTTATATATTAGGTTAAATTATGATTAGGTTAAGTTAGTTTCTTTTCCAATATTCGATTTTCCACTCCACTCCACTCCCCCCGGCATGTTTCCATTCCTGTGTTATGCGTATAGGCAGTGGACTTCGAGAGGTTATCACCAATGAAATTTCATTGCTACACAACCTTAATTAAAAAGCTGTACCGCTTATTGAAAACGAATAAATAAGACAATGTTAATATATTATTTACACTATGTACAAATCGTTGTTCCAAAATCTGCGAAGATGTAGTATGAAAAAATGGACTCTCGTCTACAATCTCTGTTTTTAAATATTTATTAATTCTGAAGTTAAAAGTGGGGTTGCAATAGAGGGTAGCGAATTTTGAATTTAGCACGTATCATTGATTAAGACGAGTGGTAAGAAAGTTGACTAAAGGAAGGAAGTATTGAGAGTGCAGGGGTAGTACAGGTAATGCAAAAGGCTAATGACATGGCGTAACGAAATTTCTAAATCTACCGACTAAGTACAACAGATATTATAAACCTTTACAAAAATAGAATTCAAACCACCATAAAATTGAAATATTCGCAAATAATCGGATTATAAAGCAAACAAGAACAAAATTCGAGCTATAAAATATACTCAAATGTGTATCGACAGTAAACATAGAAATAGTTTGTGAGGTGCAATTTAATATCAATAGAAATGCAAATAATAATAGATTATTGCACCCCATTTCTTAGACCTAAATACAACAGCTGTTTCATTTGTTTTTACATGACCTGAACTATGAAAAGTTGGCAGATACGTTATGAATCGTAACACCATAAATAATGGGATTACAGCGTAACTTTGACCTCTCATAACTATTGAACCGTTGAGAGCGTGCATCACAAATTCTATCCATACAACCAGAGCACATACGGAAGGACAGCCCTGCTTAATATTAACAATAAATCAGAAATCCTTCCTTTTTACAAACTTACACTACATATATTAAATGTCGCAACTCAGATGACAATTGAACTACAAAGATTTTCTGTTTTTTTTTATTAATAATAACTGAGGTAATTTCTCTTACTATTTTCCCGTTGATGTTTTCCAACCTAATAACTATTATCTATGCATCCTTCAAGCTTAAGAACGAGCAAATGTCCGTAGGTCATGTCATGCTATTTCACAATGTTTACGTAACTCCACTACCTACATGGATTCCATTATTAAATGTAAACATCTCGTTAGTGTCACGTAGAAAAAATGCCGCCCCCATTTCGTGAGTCAAATAATTGTCTACACTAAATGAAGTTATTTCCTAAGAAACGACAATGTTTGCCAACATGCGATTTCCAACGCGTTAAATAAATACCTATTCATCCACCTGTAATGTAAACATTGTTAAATTACCTAATAAATTACACCTGGAAAGGTGTTCACAAATTATAACTTTTTTTTTCTTAATATAGCATAAATACGTGCTACATAGCACAAAATAAATTTGCTAGTGTAGTACAATTTTAAAAAGTGTGCCCGGTAGTCTAATAACCTAGTCTTGTCTTTCAGATGAAGATGACATCAGGTGGATCAAGATGTAAACTATTCTAACGAAAAGCATGCATTTATTTATTGATATATATGTTAACGGAAATGTATGAAATCCGTCAAATTCCTAAAATCGCCCGAAAATGTGTGAAATAAATTATATTAGACACATTGCCTAGCAAATCTATACATTTCCTAAATAGCAATCGGAAATGTATTACAGGTAATACTAAATAGGTAATAATACGGCAGGTTGTTTGGAGATGTACCTATATCCATTGGTGACGTCATTGTTTGATTAGGGAGATTTATGATATAAGATGTTACAATAATGTGACGAGTTTATCTTTGTTTCAGCAAACACCTTGAATTTTTAGTATGTTGATAGTAGATGATAATGCTGATTATTTTCAGATATATATGTTGGGCGCGGAGATCATAATGAAGCATACTTTTCGAAGATATTATTCCAACATATCAGGGGCATTAAACAAACTCCAGTCTGTCATAAATCTACCTAATAACCGTACAATAACGTCACCAACGCATATACTTCTCCAAACCTAACCTAGTCAAACATAATGTCACCAATGGTATAAGCATGTATAACATCAGGCGATCGCACTAGAACCTAACTGTAGTTTTAAGTTATATCAATAGTGCCTAACCTAACCTAACCTAACTGTAGTTTAAAGTTATATCAATAGCACCTAACCTAGGGTTGCCATCCGTCCAGGTTTCCCCAGATGTGTCCTAGTTTAGAGGGCATCCGAGGAGCGTCCGGGTGGGCCTTCATTTGTAGTTCGGGTTTAAAAATTTAGTCTTGTGCCTCCCGCGACATACCCACTGTGCTCGCACACACCACGATCAACCGACGAACCGAGTCGTTATATTCACCGTCCCCCCCCAACGTATAATTTATTTTTTTTAGGTTTCATATTTTTATAAGGATTTGTTTTCATAACAAAGTATATTAATAATTTGAGTTTTATTTTAACGATAAAAAATCTAACTGATTATTAAAACAATTTCTAACAAACTGTAATAAGATTCGGTTTTGTTAGGTACATTTAAAATGATGATAAAAAATGACTAAATTTAATTTTAAGGTCTGAAAATAAATAAAAAGGTGATTTATGATATTTTCAACGCTTTTTATTACACTGACTATGTTTAAAAAAACCTGTTGACATGTCCGGGGTTTTCACGCGTCTTGTCCTGGTTTCCAAATATTACAGATGGCAACCCTAACCTAACATAACCTAACTGTACTTTAAAGCATCAACGTTTAGTAATGGACATGCCTTAGCAGTCAGAATTGTGGTACAACAAAAGAAAGAGATGGAACGATGTTTCGGACAATATCTATCTCTCTCACGATAGTGCGTAGCGTGTCATGAAAGAGATAGCATTAGTCCGAAACCATATGCATCTTCCTCACTTTTTGAGCCAAGAAATTATTACAACGACATACGGCTAAGGCACGTCCATTACTATAGGTCTATGGTTTAAAGTTATATCAATAGTACCTAACCTAACTGTAGTTTAAAGTTATATCAATGGTACCTAACCTAACCTAACTGTAGTTTAAAGTTATATCAATAGTACCGATATAATTTTTACTAAAAAATATTCAGTGCAATTATTATAAAATAGAAACTGGGATATCCGAAACAGCATACATTTTGGCGAGTAGTAGTTATCTCAGCACCTAATCAATTTCTTTGTTCTTATAAATTAGATTCAAATCGTTCCTTGTCAAAAAATGAAAGAGCGATACATCGCCAACTTGATACATAAAACGCACAAGTCGCGGCACAAAAAACTAAAACGCGCCTCTGTGTCAGGCATTCGCAAAAACGTTCATTTATCATTTTCTAACACAAAAGAACCGAAAACATTCAGATAAGTATAACCAACTGGTGATGGCTAAACATTCGGAAAACGATTCATGTGAAAAATATCCTACCACATGGTGTCCTAAACATTTTTGCAAAAATAAAAAAAAAGCAGACATCATCGAAATCATGAGAAGGTCCTTTCATATATTAACAGGATCAATAGTTAACTGCATACAAATTACACCGCATAAAATTTCAAATGTAACCAAATTACATCAATACGCATCATCATTATAAAATCATTCCACTCCGTTTACTATCTTGAACTAATCTTGGCATTTCTCGAAAAACCGCAAATGTATCTGTATATGTTACCGGAAATGTATGAAATCTAGGAATTGTATCTAGGAATTATATACAATTCCTAGGACATTTATACAATTCCGAGGCTATTTAGGACATCTATAAAATATTGTTTCAAAGATACACACATATCTTAAGAAATGTACACATTTCCTAGGAATTGAATGAAAATTCCGATATTATACTAGGAAATGTGTAAAACTAATTATTTCTTTGAATAATATGAATAAAACACGTTAGTAAACTGATAATCAGAGTTAACTGTGAGTACAATAAATCGCCTGATCGGATAACGCACTACCCTACCCTCGCTCCGCTAAACCTCCCGTACCCACTGATATCTTGAATATAATATATTTCCAATTACTGTTTAAGAAATGTATAGATTTCCTAGGAAATATGTCTAATATAATTTATTTTACACATTTCCAGGCGATTTTAGGAATTATAGACATTTCCTAGGAATTGTAGACAATGACAGATTACACACATTTTCGTTATTATGTACACTATGTCTGATCAGTACTCTGAAAAATTGAAGGGGAAAGCATATGAAAAAAATAAACAACGAGCCATATCACACCACTCAGTGATATACACAAACATGAGATTAGCGACCTTACCGAAAACCCCAACCGTTCCGGCAATGATGACGATAACGCATATTCGCGTGATACTGCCAATACACCGTCCGTATGTGACCACCATGACCGCATGCTTTGCATGTAAATACATGGGTTTTATCTTGATATTTTCACACTCAATGTAGTTTTGTATTTTGTGATATTAGTAGTAACATTGGCAATCACGCGCTAACGATTATAACTAAACATTACGTGCAATTGGCCTGTCTACGTACCAGCTGTTGCGAAGGTCACGAATAGGTATGTATCTTTCGTCAGTTGGCGCATACGAAAGACGATAAAATAACGCGGCTGCCAATAGTTCTCAATTATTGACGGCGCGTTAACTGGAGTACTTTTGTGTTCTGGAATTACAATGTTGGACAAATTGGGTAGTCAGAAGGATATATTATGAGGAGAGCAAAACTCACCAAAGAAGGTCTGTCCTTCTCAGTCTAAATATCAACATGATTTAGCCTAATAACGCCCCCTACTAGTTCCCAACGAGCAGAATGTATTCACATCTCTTACAATATAGGTCACCGGCATCTGACCAACGGACATTTGACGCTTGTCTGTCTACCGTGGCGTATTCTAGAAGTCTAGATCAGCGGTTCCCAATTTTTCTTTGCCAATCAAACGTTGACTGGTGCAGGTTATTACTAATCAGAACGTGAAAGTTATCTGTCTACGCATCAGCTGTAGCGAAGGTCACTAATAGGTATGTGTGTTTCGTCAGTTGACGCTCCGTAATAACGAAAGGCGATACGATAACACGGCTATAAAACTGTTAACTGTTTTCAATCATTAGCGGTTCGCTGACTAGGGCGCTTTTTGTGTATACTATACGAGATACACTTTACAGTGCCTCCAGATGTTTACAGATCTTTCAAATATTCCGAAATACTGATTAGACATAGTGGATATATTTGACTAGCTCTTCATGTCTCAGATGGTGGTTTCCCAAACTTACTTCGTCTATTCCTTACTACAAAACAAGAAGCCGTACGTTTGATACCCTTTTTCGAAATTTCCAGAACAATGAATACGCAAAAGTAACATTATTTATTTCCTTATTGTTTAACGACTTAATACACAGCATTTCATGAAAACCTAATAATGAAATACTGTCAACTGATTTATTATTTAAAATGGTATTCCAAACACTGCTTTCAATCTCAGAAACTCATCACCAATTACTACTTCATCAGTTGTTTTTATTTCTTCACTTTCTGTTCTATCATCCCTTATCGTTCCGAATACTTTCACATATTCTTGCCTATATTTAGCTTGTGCAGCATCATTATCGTCATCCTTATACGATAAGTCATAATAAAATGGCTGACCATAAACCCACCCAAACAAAAGTACCAATACCAATTGCACCTTCCAGTTCATTTGTAAGTACTGACCAATTACATCGAAAGCGAAAAAACCATAATGTTTACACCTAAGAATAATTTCGCTGATCAAATGGATATCTGTTAAGCTTACGAGAAAATGTCAAACTTTTGACAAAGTGGGCAACGTTAATTTAACCAAAAAGGTAAATCAAAAAAATCAAGTAGCAAAATAGTAAACTCTATTATACCTAAATGTTGTCATACTCGGTAGGTACTTTAATACATTTTTTGTCATGTTAGCGCGGAAAGCTCGTTTAGCGTGCTATGAAATAGGGAAGAAATGACCTCTTTTCAGCCGTGTTTTAGTCGGGAGGAAATGAAATTAGTCTTTTGAGCGCATGCGCTCATGTTTATGGGCATGCGCAGAAATCAGTTGTTCAATGACAATGTTTTCCTAACCTCTAAATCATTTACTCTTATTTCGCCAACTGTCAATTTAATAACAAGCTTTCCGCACAAATATGACAAAAAATAGTATACGTATCTCTGCCTGAAAAGTAGATACTTCAGACTACGTGTTTGCAACTCACACGTAGTCTGAAATATCCACTTTTCAGACCTCGATACAAAGTACTATTTTGTATTTGTCTCAATCGGTTTGAAGATGATAACTTTGATAGAGAAAGGGTTTTCCTCTTACTTCTAATTATGTTCGCCTACTGCTCAAGAAAATTTCAAAACCCAGTACTATTACTATTAAATACGCCGTTATGTACCTAACTTCATTCATTTGTAAAATAACCGACTTTCATTTCAGCAAGCCAAATTAATACCAGCAAACAATAAATGAAAATTAGTCCTGCTACTTACTTTTGGCTGGTCTTCGATTTTGGAGAATTGGCAACAACTTTTTTAATTTCCTGTACATCCATTCATATAGTTTTCAGCTTCTGCAACAAAACAAATGGAATCAGTATCTATCGAATGTATTCAGTATCTAGGTGTAGGATTCCATTTCTCATACATAACTAAATTAATTTAAAAAGTTTTGGATATGTAATTAAGGCAATATTAACTAAACAGACATATAAAGAAGCTATAAAAATATGTCAGTTATTTTAAATTTTTACAAAATTTTAATATTAGGTGAGCGAGATAGGGGACTTAATACAATAACGCGGGAAATAGATACATGACTGTCGATATCTTGATATTTAGGAAATCAAGTAATGAATGATGAAATAATCGGTAGAGACATCATATCTGTGTTAGCAAAACGGTTAATACCTACGGAATTTAACTCAAGCACGTCAGGATTTGTAATTTGTAACATAACCTAAAAAATACTTCAATATCTACTATAAAACCGTTAATTTCAAACGATTTTAAACTTGAAACCCACAACCAATCAACTTTTCAACTGAATGTGTAAGTTCATAATCCATTAAACCCGTAACCCTAAAACCCTATGACTTTGTGAAATGTACGCCACGAATAGTTTCGTGGTGAGAGACTGAGCGATACTATTTTAATATTTCTATAACGGAAATACAGAGTTATGGGATCTTAAGATTTTAGGGTTAGGGGTTTAATGGATTATGAAGTTATACGTTTAGTAGAATGATTTACAGTTTTAGTAGATTTTGAAGTGCTTTTTGAGTTTATGCCCAAACCCTGACATGTTGGGATTAAATTAACCTCTCATTTGGATTCAGCGACCCCAGAGATATACAATATACATAGTCAGACCCCCACGTCGAATTTTTAAACAGTTTTAGTGAAATTTTGGACTGTTTTTTGAGGTTATGTCCAAACCCTGACGTGTTGGAGTTAAATTGACTTAGGATTTGGATTCAACGATCCCAAAAACGTACACTATACATAATCAGACCCATCTACCTGCAATCACCGCTTACAGAACTTGTCATTTTTGACACTCTTAAATTTATATTTTCATAATTATTACTACTTGAAGCAGTTGGAGTGTATAAGAGGACTCAAAGACCAATACATGGGAGCCTTTAGCTTTATTGATTTCGTGTTAATAACAATGAGTCCAAACAAAGGAGCTAGCGGAACTTTGGATAAACGTCTCAATCCTCGGGGCTCATCAAAGGAGTAAAGCAAATCCTAAACCGCAACCATCATGTCAAATAACGACGTCCGTAAATGCATTATAGTCTTTTGAACGTGCAAGTCTTAAAATTAACTCTCATTTGGCACTAATAAACAAAGATCTAACATTCTAAAATGTGTTACGTACGATAGGAGACGCAAAAGGATTTAGAATACAACGGGGACTTCATTTGTATCGCTCTTTGAGATCATCAGTCTCAAACAAGGGCGAACCGGGTATACTAAAGACGAGGCAATTGTTCGGTTAGGTGCATCTTAAGGTTAAAAACTTTATTTTCACCGTCGTCCTCGTCGTCGTTCCCCTGTGTTCCAAGAGTTTAGTTGTTTCGAAAGTTCGTCTAACTCCTGTTCCGCAGGATAAACTCTGTGAGAACGAGCGAACGAACGAATGGACGAACGAACTACGAGGCAAAACACTTGATGGACTCTTTTCGATTACCGCGCTTTGTGTTGCAGCAGGCAAACTTTGCAAACTGTTCGCCGTTGCACAATAGAATTCTTCGAATAGAATTCCGCCGGGACAGTGGTAACTCCTTCGGCGGTTGTTTAAATAATCGCTTATGGTTCGATAATTCTACTAGAGCTCCGTGTGTTGTGTATGTATATGTATGTTCATGTGGTCGCGCTTGCTTGATTGTTAACTTTCAAATAGTTTGGATTTAATGTTAAATAAATATCCACTATTCTAGTCAGTATTCTGGAATATTTGAATGGTGTCACTGCAGAGTGCATCTCGTGATAGCGCAACAAGACTGTGGAAGTGGAAACTATGCACAAAAAGTAACCCAGTTAACGAGCCGTCAACAATTGAGAACACACGCTTTTTGTTATCGCAAGGATCAAGTGACGAAACACAGGTACCGACTCGTGATCTTCGCAGCAGCTGGTACGTAGACAAGCCAATTACACTCCGCAATTACTGTTCGATTGAATAATTTACTGTTATTACCACAAAATATATTATTAAGCTTATTTTGAAAATATCAAACAAAAGCCTATATATTCGCACGTGGACATGTGCAATAAAAATGCACTAGCGCCATTATACAAGAAGTGTACTACCACACCAAGGGGATGAAGGTCAACAAAGGCTATTATGGCGATTGGGTCGACACAAGCCTTCGAAAAAGAAATTTTGTTAATGATTTTTTTTTAATTGCAGTCATATTTTAAAATTTGGAGAAACAAATCCGAAAGTGAGCCTTCAGTTGTTAGAAATCTAAGTATATCATGGCCCTTGCATACAACCTTGCATAACCTCATCCTCGTGTTTTACAGCGTACATTTTTGATTCGACCATAATTCGAAACAAACATGACGTACATTCATCTAGAAATTTAGATCACTAAATAACGGTTTGTAATTTTCTTACTAATTCAATAAGCGTTTCTTTATTTCGAAAATAAACTATAACTGGGAATTTATGCTTTTTATAACACTTCTCGATCAAAGATTTTTAGGTAAATGGTTAGCAGAATTGTTCGTTTGGTCGCCAATTTTTAATAATAATCAACAGGCAACTTCTTCACTGTAATTACGAAGTGACTGAATTAGAAACCAATTTAACAGGCTGTAGAAAATGCATCCAAAATATACTTCTACATTTCTGTCAGTTAGAAACACATATATAAACTCATTTAATATGTTCATTAGAAGTTCTTGTAGTAAATACAACATTCACCACATACACTCTGCAGTTAGGAGAGAGAGGAATAGTAATTAATATTGATAACCTTCCTCGGAAATCCGACACTATCCAATCGTACGGACGCACACAGGCGGATTTTCTTAAATTTTTGGTCAAAACCTATAGATTGAAACGAAAGTTTGAGAAGCTTTAAGATTCGAGAAAAAAACATAAATAAATTAAACTACAGCTTTATTTAACTCCAATTCGCAAGTTTGTTATATTTTTTATCTATTGTTTATTTTTACATGTCTAAAAAAAATAATTCTTTTGGATATTCATGTATTTTAAAATCTTTCATGTAATATTTCTTCGAAATATATCAAACATTTAAATAGACGGATCCACGTATGTAGACGAGATATCCCAAAATTGAAAAAATTCTTGACAATATTTTTAGATAAATTAAAAGATATATTATTAAAGTCTTTTGATGTCAAATGATGCAGGTAAAATCGCTGATTTGATTTAGTGGCAGTTGTACCTATCATTGATGGTTTTCCCATCAATCATACACAAAATTAAATTATGTTTAAAATGTATTTCAGTACTATTGCACTCTATTTTTGTTGGTATTAATGTTTCTATTTGAGTTTTAATACATTTGACGCAACCTTTAATCACATCTGTCGATTCTTTGGCAAAATGAAGCATTATTGGCCTGCAACTTTGGATTTCTCCAAGCAACTGGTTTACCACTTCCGCTTATGTTGTCTACTTCTAATTGTTTCGGAGCAATGGTAATCAAATAAGTGATTGAATCTAAAACGGTATCATCCTGAAATAGTTACTTATTGCTTATAGCTTGTTCCGATGTTCCATCACATCCCCATTTCCTAATCAAAGAGATTGAATCAAGTTTGTTTTTAGAAAGTGTCGAAATAACTTGCAGTGAATGAAAAGGTCTGGTTGATGTATGATCTAATAAATCTTGTAAAGAAATTTTAATAGATGATTTACTGATGGATATATTATTTTGGTAGCATCTTTTCGTTGCAGAAGTAACATTTTCATAAAGAGGATAAATGTTGCAATTATGATCAGTTGCACTTTTCTTTATTAAACTTTATTGGAACATGGTAGGCTTTACTCCAAGAACAAGTGCTAAAGCTTCATCTGGTGTATAAGGGATGTGTGTTTGTTCAGAAGTGGTGTCTTGTTTTCTAATTATAGCTTTACATTGTTCAGCAGATTTCAGATGACCATCTCTTTTTAAGTTCATTTTAGCAGCAAACAAAAGCTCACTGCTAGATCTTTCCATACGTAAGTGTTCAGTTTTTCCGTGTTATGATCGATTGCTGCCCTCAGAGTAATTTTTAGAAGCTCTTCCACCAACTCGTTTTGAAGCATGTTTTTTCACAACAAGACAGATACCGTTTCTGAGCCTATTAAATTCTATTCTATAAAATAGACATTGTTTCTTCCAGCAGAAGCCCACTTCCGTTTATATTCGAATATAAACTTAGATAATAATTGTTTTGAACCATCTGTCAATCATCCTCAACACCTGAACAACTTTTTACTTTATATACAAGATTTTTAAAATTTTCATTATAGTCTTTTAAATTACAGTTTCTATAATATTCAACTAATTGTTGACGACATTCTCAGAAGATGAAAAAAAAATAAAGAAAAATATTAAAAAAAAAAAATTCCTGTTTTCTAATTCAAATTACTAATTGCTTAATAAAAAGGAGAGTAGCACATAT
>NW_020442444.1:614302-616671 GCF_000699045.2 Agrilus planipennis
AATCATCCTCAACACCTGAACAACTTTTTACTTTATATACAAGATTTTTAAAATTTTCATTATAGTCTTTTAAATTACAGTTTCTATAATATTCAACTAATTGTTGACGACATTCTCAGAAGATGAAAAAAAAATAAAGAAAAATATTAAAAAAAAAAAATTCCTGTTTTCTAATTCAAATTACTAATTGCTTAATAAAAAGGAGAGTAGCACATATTAGCAGCTACAATCAACACATATATTCAGCTAAGATGTATATCTTTACTATAATTATTACAAAATAGTCTGATTCTAATGAATCTATAACTTTGTAGCTTAATAAAAGCAATCATCACGTAAAATCTATATTAAAAATAAGTTTTACCCAGTTTTTTTGTAAACAAACTAAAAAAATTAGTTAATTCATTTTAAATGCATGTATACATACCCCCGGCTTCACAATCCATGATAAAAGTTACACTAAACACTATTAAATTACGAGAAAAATATTTTTTAAATAACCTTAATTTTAGTGAACAATTAATTGATAGTTAGAATTCGATACTTTATAATAGTTGGTAGCAATGAAAGCTTTCGTTTAAAATATTATGCGCGTTATCATTGGTTGCAAGGAACCAATAAGATTCAAAAAATTAAGTCACATGACCATTATGGCTGATTTCGTAAATTGGAGTTTTGGCCGAGAATTTTTAAAACTCCGCCTGTGTGGGACGCCTGGGTATCTATTGAAGATTTCCACTCATCCACGAAAAAAAAAAAAAACGGATTACTAATCTGCGATCAATTTTACAGCAAGAAGTGCTGAAGCCAAGTTTTATTGGGATAGAGACATAATTACTGACAGAATAATTAATCATAACAGACCTGATATAACACGAATCATCAAGGAAACCAAATCAACCTATCCAATAGATGTTGCTATACCAAACACTTAAAACATTAAACAATCACATACCTTCCTATTGACAAAATTCAAAAATGTATACGTTCATTAGCCGAAGAAATAAATTAAGTATGGAATAAGAACACAGTCCAATAATTTGAATAATTGAAATTACATAAATTTGCGTCCCTACATCAACAGAACAAAAATCAGCAGTCCTTATACATGCAGAATAGTAGGCTGCTTTCTCAGCACCATTGTCATAACCCCCTTTCCAGATAACACAACAGGTTAAATTAAGAGTGAAGTTATTAGATAATAACAATTTCCGATCATATTTCAAGGTAACGAATACTGATAGCTCTATACATAATTCATAACATATCCGAAAAGATGTAACCGAAATTCCTCGGCATCGGCCCCCTGTCTCCACATGCCCAAAGTAAAGTACTGAAAACTTATAAGCAGGGCCGTAGCGAGGCCGGTTCAAGCGGTGCGGCGCACCGGGACCCCCGCAGTCGAGGGGCCCTTTAGCAGTTTTCTGTTTTCAAAAAATGACTTCTAAAAAAAACTATGCTGTTAGAGATGAGCTGAGTCAAACTACGAAATGAACATCATAATTTTTTATTTTACTTTTTTCTATATCAATTTTTGTCACAATACTCCATATATTTGATCAGGTACGTAGTTACATGGAATGCATACATCTCGAAATCGCGAATACTTCTACATTCATGGTTTCCTTAAATCCGTTGATATAATTATCATTGCTACCATAAAAAATTACTAATTGCTGACCATAAATCTATATCACCCGAAACATCACTGTAGAATTCATTGCACAAACATCAAGTGCCTATTCTTATTTCTAAAACGTTTTTTTTTCTCGATTTGATAGCAGCAAAATCAACTGCCGCCCATGCCGACACCGCGACGTTGGCATCACCGTGAGAGGTTATCTGTCAGCGCTGCACGGGGAATCATCTATTCGTGAAATTAAAACATTTTTTTTAATGACATTTTTCTGATCACCAATTTTAAGAAGGGCCCCTTGCGGAATACCGCACCGGGGCCCCGAGCTCATCGCTACGGCCCTGCTTATAAGACCAAAAAATGATAACATAATAGTCGTACCTATTCAAGTATATCAAAGTAGATACTATGTATAAATAATACACGATTCCTTCCGTTATTTGCCCAAAAATCTTTAATGACCGAAATAGTACCTACAAGTATAGACGAAAATCTAAATTCTAAAATTATAGCCAAAATACTATCATTTGAAACTCTAAAACAGCTCCAAACTAGCACCACATTAATAAAGATCCGAAAGAGGTCTCAAACAGCGCCTCGCCAAAAAAAGTGATACTATAACAGCACGAAAACAGCATCACATACAAAATCATCTAAAACAGCACCAAAAGGTACCGTATATAAAAATGAAAATATTGATTAATTAATACCAATTTATCCATCAGATATTTAA
>NW_020442444.1:621634-624819 GCF_000699045.2 Agrilus planipennis
TAGGATAGATAAAAATTGAGGAGACTTCACGAGAGCTTTTCGAACACTTGTTTTTGTACCAAGCAAGTCAATTTATAGAGTTCAACCAAAATGGGGTAGGGGTGGTATCGCCACCCTCATCTCTTTTACCGAAGACACTTTGATGATAATAATAATAATAAGGTTCTAGGACCTTGCGCGAACAATTAATTAGAATTTATTAATTACAGTATGAACATGTAGTGTATCTGTATACATTCAAATTTTAGTGTGTCTTTAGTGCTGTTTCGGCGCTTTTTTTAGTATCGCTCTTTCGGTGGTATTTCAGCAACTTTCTAGAAAGCAATCGGTGCTGTATCCGTGTTCTTTGCGTACCAAATGCGATACTGTTTCAGTACTCCATTCATACACAATCGACGGTTTAGTCCGGCAAACGGACCTTTTCCGGTAAAAATTTAGAGAAATTTATGGAACTAGTTTGGTCGTAATTGGATAAAGTGAAACTGAAAAGAATAATTTTTACTCGAGGAAACTGCTTTCGTACGTTTGTTTGGATCACTTTGTTATAGAAGGTTTTGAGGAGGACTTAGAAAACGAATAATTAAAACTAGATAACAACAACATATATTTACAACTTAACAACAACTGGCGTAACGAAAAGAGAAAAGAAGAGACTTGTTCTGCTGAAGGCGTAAGACGAACTGCTTTGATATTTTATGAAAAATGAAAAACTGTTCTACAAGGAAGAAATAGAGAGGGTAGTAGATACGAGTAGGGAAGTATTAAAATATGGAAACTTTAAGATTAGAGATACCAAGAAATTGATGGCTGCTCAACCACCGAAGAAACCGATTGTAAAAATGTAAATAGGAAGAAATGAAAGGTACAGACGTCATGCAGTTAGTACACGAAAGGTGAAATGTTACAGGGATTATAGGAAAGTACAGTAATAGAGTTATTTAAATAGATAAACAAGATACAATAGATTATTTACAAAAGGAAGGAATTTTGATAGACACTAATCGAAAATAGAAAAGAAATATTTTAGAAAGGTATTTACAATATGTACACAAAATGAAAACAATTTTAAAACATGTGGTGGATATCGCCACACTGCTAATAAGAAAAAATGAATGTGACCAAAATAACATTCCACTTTTTCCGTTTAGTCGTGTATAAGCACTTACAACATACCTCTTCCGTAAATAAAAAGTTAGGTTCACCACCCAAAATAGCAAGCGAACAAACGAAGAGTGTGGCAATGTAACAAAAGAATAACAAATACCAACCACGGCACTGATCAAAACACACGTATCGAAAAAAAATGCGATAACGTTCAATTTAGCGCCAACAAAAATTCGATCAGCAATTCAAGAATTTCATATTATTGCTAACGCGTTCCCGTACTGTCTACTGAACTAAAAACTGTTATACATCGAACGCTTTGCGTATGAGTCACCGTGTTCGCGGTTCGCGAGGCATCATGCTGTGTTGACAGGTAAGTCTCGGCCAACTTTTCTTAGCGATTTAAGACAGAGAGAGAGAGAGAGAGAAGGTAACTTTAAACCTAGAACATCCTAATTATTATTAGAACGACCGCATTAAATTTAGATGATTATAAGTGGGCCGAACAAGGTTAATTGGGAATTGCTTGTAGGTACCAACGTCTTGATTTATTTTGTTTTTTTAAGAAGGTTAAAACAATAAAAATAGGTCAATCTATACATATTTTGCCATTCAGAACGTAAAACTCAATTTTGTTGCTTATTCTTTAGACTCTCGTGTTCGATATTCGAAGTAAGAAAATAAAAAAGAGAACGATAACAACAACAATAGCAGTAAAGTTTTCAATCGAACAGTAACTACGGAATGCAGTTGGCTTGTATACGTACCAGCTGCTGCGAAGATCACGAGTAGGTACCTGTGTTTCGTAACTTTCGATAACAAAGGGCGATAAAATAATCCGGCCGTTAATCTTCAAACCTTTCAAATATTTCGGAATACTGACCAGATATAGTGTACAATTACTGTAACATTAAGCAAAAGATTTAGTGTTATGTACTTACATCTGACGTTCGTAATTTATATACTTGGTGGATCCTAACAGCTGTCTCTAACTCTTTCCGAAAATCTAAGTAATATTTTCCCCTGTATATCTGTCCCTTAGGCTGTTTTTGCTATTAATAATATTAATCGCATCTTAGATGTACAGATTAAAAATCAGCAACGACAATGCACATCCTTGTCTAATACCTTAGAAAAAATGCCGACAAAGAAATACGTAATTTATTTGTATAATTTGGTGAACTCACGGATTTTAAATTTCGTCTATCTGAAAATATCACCCTGCTTTTCTAAAAACTGTCGTAATTAAACTGAACACGTCAAAACCTTTGAACAAATACCCCTCGAAGGCTTTAAATTGACTACATTGTATTTCTTATCATCAGAACTGTCCAATCATATTACTACCCTATTGGTACTCTACATTCATTCACCAACTATTAGCTCCTTCTTCACAATTTTTCTGAACACTTCTTTTTCACAACTTAGTTCGATTCGAATGTCTCTCTCTTGAAGTTCCATTTCGTTCGTTCCTAAAGTTTAAGTTAAGTTCATATTGAAAATATCAAGCAACAAAACTATATATTCGCATCCCATGGACCATATCATTAAACGTGGAAAACAATGTCGATAATTTTTGGTTTATCCATTTCCCAGGAGTTTAAAATTTTTTGAGCTCTCTTCAGTTAAAGAATTAGAAGGCATTCATGGAATGTCTGTTTGACCCCTTCTTATGCTTCTAACACCTTCAATAGTCAATGTGAACAACTTTCATTCATCATTTTATATAATGTTTGATCGGTGATACTAGCAAAAGTTTTAAAGGCAAAAATGTGTTTTGCATTTTACAAATAATTAATACATTTGCTGAACATGGCGAAACGTTTGCATAATTGCAAAGGACAAGGCAACAATACCCCGAAACTCAAACTGATATATTATTGTTCTGGTATTACGTTTTAAAATGTTATCCAGTTGGTTAGTTTTTCACATTTTATAGGGTTGTTCGGAAAGTCATTTCGTTTTTTCCCGACAGAGGATTTAATTGTATTCTTTTGCACCCAACTTCACATTTAAGCCGTATAATTTTTATATGCTTTGAGAGCTCATATAGCAAGGCTTGTGTGTGAAAAATTCCAATT
>NW_020442444.1:625705-632701 GCF_000699045.2 Agrilus planipennis
TTTGCCAGCAAAGACCAAAAATTTTATGAGCGTGGAATTATGCTACTACCAGAAAGATGGCAAAAGGTGTTGGACCAGAACGGTCAATATATAATTTAATAAAGTATTTGTTTATTATACGAAAACTGTCTTTCATTTCCACAAAAAAAAAACGAAATGACTTTCCGAACAACCCTATATAAATTAGAAAGCTTATGGAATAGCGTGATAGAGAAGTTTACAAATGATGAGGTTTTAGAAGAAGAAGGGCGCTGTGAAATTCAATAAGAAATAGGTGAAATAAGTTGGTAGGATATCTTCTTAGGCATGAGAGACATACTAAACGCAGAAACAGGAGATTACTATTAACAAATAATTAAGGAGGTGGGATGTTCGAGTTTTAAGAAAATGCGTAGCTCAGGATAGGAAAAGTGAAGATGCGTGAACTAGTTTTAGGACTGGCGCCCCTAAGTTGACAATGAGAAAGCACATGAGAAATGATTCATAAGGAACAAAGTATTCATTTAATTAATGCGTTCTGAAGTTTTTTTGTCAGTGTTTCAATTATTAAGATAATAACTCAAACACGTGCTGCTTTCTGTCAAAACATAATTCTTCCGTCGATTGAAAATGAACAGTAATCTCATTATAATGCAAAATATTTGGTAGTGGGTGGGTAATTAAATTACGGATATTGAAGTCGATCAATCAAATCGAAAATAACTTGTGTAAATTAGCGGGCTAACGACATGCCGGCTGAATATTGATGGCAACGTAGCTGGAAGGAAGCCAATTGTACAGTTAAAAGAAAATATGCCGAAAATTTTCAAGTCTACATCAGGTAGTCTGAGGCTCAACGTGCAAAGTTACTGTGTTTCCTAATTGCCAGTTAGTAATGTACGTAAATAAGCAAAACGCCGACGAAAATACGTACTCTCCGTGTCATTTGAAGATTCACTTATGACTTGTGCATTATTATTTATCATTTTGGCATGGAATGCGAATTGAGTCAACGCCTTGAGCTAATTGACAGAGTTTCCAAGTGAAAAATAACACGTTACGTCACTCGTAGGTGTGTAATAGTATTATTATTGGGTAAAATGTTCTTATCTACTGATATTTACGTTCGTCTGTCATCTCGTAATCAACTGGTTGTCGGTAACACTTTTGTTATAGGTACTTACTAGTTGCTTAGCTAATGATAGATTTATTGGTCGAACTAGGAAAATATTATTTATTTATTAAGTTAATGTTCAATTCGCTTTTAAGGTTCATTGGAAAAGAAAGCGGGTTTACCAATACCAAGACTGGAAGGGTCATGGTATTGATCTTGTTTGCTACCAATTTATCTATTATTAATTCCTAAAGATAGAAGAAGCTCTAATAGAAACCATAGACATGCAAGAAGTAAGTATGCACAAAATTAATGTTTGATAATTCCTTAAAATGAAGATATGTTAGTTTCTCTAAAACCACCAAAAAATTTATTCTTAAACGCTAAAGTCATGAAACTGGTAAGACACCCACCTCCGCTTTTTCCTATCCTGAGCTAATCTTAGCGTTTTAGGTTTCTTAAAGTTTTATGGAATTGTGGATTTGAAGTGTTTATTAAGCAAATAATAGTCGATCAACTGGTAAGAATCTAGTTTCTTCATAGCATCGCGATGACCCTTGAATGTTTCAGTGGGTGAGGTGTAACCAACTAAAGAGCTAGAAGAACTCGGGTGCCTACCGTTTCAATCCATTTGTGAAATCACATACTTATACAAAACTTCACGCAACAAGCAGTGGGGAGTCATGCATAGGCAACTGTTGATTACAAAAGTCGTAATCAATAGCGAACAGATCGGACGCAGTGGGAAAACACCTTTACGGAACTCTTGAGATGCGTGATGCTCATACAGCTCACCGAGCAGCATAGCCCAGAAGTTTAGACCATTGCTTGGCATTCGGGAGGACGCCGGTTCGATTCCGGGTCCGTCTGCCTTGGTTCAAGTTTTTCTGTGGTTTCCTTGGATCACTTAGGTAAATGCTGAGGCAGGAATAATCCACAGATAATCTTTCTTTCTCTTGTGTCTTCTTTTCGTCCGTCTCATCTTTCTCACCCGAACCACCACCCACCTATTCTCACGATTCCTGAAAGGAGGCTGAAGTAGGCCTTCCGCCCTACCTTCCGGCATAGTCCGGAGGGACTGCCCGCCCACTGGTGAGAATGAAACACCCAAAAGTTTTTAAGTGAAACTTTTATTGCATCGCTCCATTTTTTTCGTCCATCTATCGATGTCGCATTACAGCCAGCCGCGGAGTAGGGGTACAACTGAGAAGCGCTCGGCAGAGCAGCAAAGGTCAATATGGCGGCGCCCATGGCTCGCATGAGGTAACCGTGTAGCATTTAATTTTTCACTCATTCGTGCAAGTGCATGACAATTACATTTGTAGACTGTGCAACTCAAAGCGAAGATGAAATTATTGATAGAATAACTGAAGTTCATAATGATTCAATGGTTTAAATAAATACTGTTTTCAATTTTTAACATGCGTCTATCATCTGAATGATTGTATTTATTATGGATTCCGTACTCTCGTACGCAGATTGAAATTAAAATTTATAGTTGGATATCTTGTNGTAGCATTTATATTCTCACTCATTCGTGCAAGTGCTCCGCGGTATTTGTGTGTTTTAATCGTGAGTTGGATATCTTGCCTATTATTAATTTCCCATTATTATCATTCCCATTTTCCAATCATTAAGATAAGATTAAGAACGCGATTTTAATTTTAATACACTAAATCGAATAATTTTCCGAAAATTTACAGTTAAATGCCTTCTATCCAAAAAGGTTCACTTGCATCGTGGTTTCATAAAATCACACAATTGTTTTTTATATTCATACAATATTGTTTTGTCAATACCGCTTCCATTTTATTTAAAGCTATCTCTAACGCCTCCTTGCTAGCATGCCAATACTGCTATATCATCTGCAAATCTTTTACTAATCCTTTGTCCCTGTATATCTATCCCTTCAGTTGTCATGACTTTATTGATGTTGAACTCGCGTCTTCGATGCATAGATTATAAATTGTTGATGACCTTTTAATGTACAAGTAGGAACATTTATATCGATTCTCTTCAACTCATAGGAGGATCAATAAATCCTCTAAGTAATATGTATATAAACGTAATAATAAATTTTCTGAAAGGCTCGCGGAAAGACAAATTTGATTTAGTAGAAATTTCAAAATAATCGTATGAGAAAATCGACTGGTAGGTACTAAGTTACGAAAGTATTGTGAAAATATGTA
This sequence comes from Agrilus planipennis, assembly GCF_000699045.2. Classification (NCBI taxonomy): domain Eukaryota; kingdom Metazoa; phylum Arthropoda; class Insecta; order Coleoptera; family Buprestidae; genus Agrilus; species Agrilus planipennis. Next base: position 628,988 of record NW_020442444.1, read on the forward strand.
AATAATGTAGAACCATTCAGTTTTCAGCCTGACGTCCTGAATTTTTTTAGGCCTTGATTACATCCTTTAACTCCGGTCCTGCTAAAATATAATTACGCAATGGACCGAGCAGTATGCTTTCCTTACTACATTTTGTAGCAAATTGTACCTAAATAATTGTCAGCGCTCATTTTCATTACTACAGAATTAGACAATCTAAATTCTGTACAGAGAATACATAAACATTGCAAAACTTCATTTAAACCAAGCGAAGAAAATTACATTCCTACCGGGCTGAAAATAGAACCATCATCACAGTGTAATAAATGGGCAATAAATAATTCACGGTGGAACAAAAAATCACGAGAAAAAAGAAACGAAAGAAGTCACTTAGCTGCAACAAATGTTAGAGAAGTATCGATTTCGTCGAGGGAGAAAAGGGGGAAGATTGGGGAGACCTATCGAGGTATTAGGTAGTAAGACTCGAGTTGCTCTTTTAAAGTTGTTAATTTCAGGAACAGCTGGCCCCACTAATGAACGATCTAAATCATTCTTGTACGCCCTGTTTTAATTGAAGTAGTTCGCGTAATAACAAAAGTTGCAAAAATCTTATTGGGAAGTTTTGTTAAACGTTTGACTACAACCGTTATAGTTCTACTACAATGAGTGACAATGTAAATCACCTAAAGTAATGACAACATCATTAAGGTAAACCAATAGCGTTGTCAAAAGTAAAATCACCAATTAAATTTACTAAAATGATTCTATTTTATTCTAATTCATAAGGTAACACTTTAATATGAATATCTAAAAATTAAGCGTCAAAACAGAATAGAAGGTGCCAGATATAAATGAGTCCAAATACACAAGTATTTGCTTTCCCTATCAAGACGCTTTAAATAAACAACAGAATGAAATGTGTGTTTGGACACATAGTTGAAGTGAAACTTCAACAGACAAGTGGAAAAACGAATCGCAACAAAATTTTTACTTGAAATTTTACGAGCAGGTTTTCAAATTGAACAAGTACATTAACAATCTGCCCGTAAAACTTGAAGTTAAAATTTTGTTGCGATTCGTTTTTCCACTTATCCGTTGTCATTCGTTTTTCCACTTGTCCGTTGAAGTTTCACTTCTACTATGCGTCCCAGCACACATTTCGTTTTCACAGGTTTACTGCAAATTATAATTTGGCTTTTATACAGACCGCAAATAGAGGCAATGATGCCCAGGCACGCGGAGAGCAGAAGTAAGAAAACAACAGCTGAGCTCAGCACAAGCCGCTGAGACTCTAGCGGACTCCTCGCTCTCCGCGCGGCTGCGCATTCTATCCATCTAATACAACCGTTGGCCTTTTTCCGCCGCCAGCCTTTCTCTCCTTCCACCGCTGCCGCTACTCACTACACGATATACCATTTACCCCCTCCACGCGACCATAACGCTTTTTCGTGACACAAACAATCGTAATACCCCGTCTATGACGGAAAGTTATTTGTAGTTGTTGATGGCATGATGTCTGACGGGTGCACAGTAAATAATGGAGTACCTCGGGGGTCATACTGAAGACCACTTTTTTGCACTTTGTATAAATTATATTACGTCGGTTGTGAAGGACTCCAAGGTCCTAACTCTTGCAAACGACTGCAAACTGTTTATAGCGGTGGCTAATAATACTAACGTAAGACGCCTCAACGTGAGACTTCATAGATGCTCTTGATTGTTAGGAAGTATGTGGACTATATGTTACTGGACGGATTTTGAGACCACGGTCTCGATTATTATCTATGGATCCGACACTGATCAATAGATAGGGCAATTAGAATCACCCATGTACGTGTTTCGCTCAATTCTAATGTGGGCATTATCAACACAAGACTGGTTTCAAACGTTAAAGTTTGACCACTTTTGCTACTCCAATTGAATGTTTTTAATAATTGCACATGACCCATTCGAACATTCGAAAGGCAGTCGAAAGAAGAAAGTTGGTACGGAATAAGAAGGTTTTGCAGAAAAACTTAAATAATTATTAAATTAACAAACGTCTAAAACCTAAACAATCCAATACTACTAGCTGAAAATGACTTAAAATGACTAATGTATGCTTCAATAAACAAGTAAGGAATTCCATTGAAATATACGTGAATGCGTTCATTGACCATTATAATAGGAAGTTAGAAGATCTTATGAGTCATTTTACATAATTTACGCCTTCTTAACCAAACACAACCTACTTAGAAAAAAAACTAATAAGTAGCGTATGTGTTCAATAACCGTAGTTAATCAATCAACGACGCATGCTTCAAAAATCGAAAACATGTCCAAAAAATAGGAAACATACGTAGCTTAAGATTAATTAAAAATATATAATTATCAATGAAACCATTTATATAAGTTAGAACAAAACGGAATTAGGGATGGGTCCAAAATTTGAATTCATGAGATAACTTTTATTATTATAATATGTAAACTTTCTCAAACTTCTTCGATTTGATACATTTGAGGCCTATAAGATGGTTTATGTGAAAAACATATTAGGCTACATTTGACTTCTCAATCCTATTTAATCTAAAGTGAGCAATATGTTCTTTATATCTCATTAAGATAGACCTTTCTGTTTGCCCAACGTATTTAAGTTTTCACAACCAAAGCCAAAATGGCACAAAATGCGAATAGATTGAATGAGGATATTGACTTCGTTAGTACTAGCAAATTATCAAAAATTGCCCTGAAAGTTTATAGTGAAAAAGGAATCTCCATGTTAAGATTATTACGTGTTAATTATTTCTTTTTTTCACTGTATTAAATGAAAATGTTTTGTCTACTGATTAGATAAAATTTATTGACATTCCACCGTAAATGAATTTCGACCAGACATAAAAACCACGAAAGAAAACAAACGGTTTACAATATGATGTTTAATTGAACAGTTGATGGGGTGGGTAATTGTGTAATGACGTAAAAGGTTTCTTGGAATGTGGGTCGTTTAACTCGAGAGACTAATACATGCCTTGAAGGGGGTGTGCAGAACAAAATTAAGACAGAGCTTTGAAAGCGCTCAGGCGTCAAACTCCAGTGAAATCCAATTAAGATGTGGTTGGAATGTGCGAGTCGAGGTGCAGGCACTTCTCGAGAAGTAATTTCTTCCAGAAACTTGAAGCTGTCGAAACAATCCGTCGTAATAGGTGAACAGTTTCATTTTCTAACTCGATTTAAGTCGACCGACGACGTGCTTCGAGAAGCGCTGTTTACATGCTTTTACAAACATATACATAAAGTACACATAACACGTACAAATCTACGCAAACATGCCTGTTATACAGGGTCTTTTTGAAATAAGTGACAAGCTTTGGAGGGTGTTGACTGGATGCAATAAAAGGAATCGCATGGTGAGTAAAACAACGTGGTTAAGGGACAAAAAAGAATCATAAGAAAGCCAGACGAAGTTGCAACCCGAAGCCGGTCCTGGGCGTGAATTGGCAACGTATATTTTATGGTTGTGGATAGGGTTGCCACCTTTTCAGGCTTTACATAAAGTATTTCTCGACTAAAAGGTTAAAAAAAAGTACTCAGCATAAAAATAAAGTATTTTATTTTTTGTTTTTAAAAACATATTTTTTGTTACACCTAGCAGCCAGTAACAAATTGTTGTCGCTCTTAAATACATTAATAGCCTCTAAACATGGCAAACAAAGATTTAAGTAAACTAAAAGTTCATTTTTAATTAGTTTTAATGAA
>NW_020442444.1:639764-640117 GCF_000699045.2 Agrilus planipennis
ATGACAAAAAAGCTGTGATTGTTGTATATAAAGACATTCTATAGTATATTTACTATCAGCATTGCACCGTACGAAGCATAGTGACAAATAATACCATTAAACCAATTCCTTAACCCCCATCCCGGTATGTTTGTGTGTTTTAAGAAGTTTCACTTCAGTAGCGTGTTGTACAAATTACACGTTGTATTTTTTTTTATTGATGTCCTAAACGCTAGACTTTTTAGCAAATACGACAATGGGTTGGAAGAGGAAAATTCCCATTAGGTCCAAGAACCTTCGACCGTCGACATCGATCGACCGTCAGATCTGTCGCTCGACGACTTTATTTTTCAAGAGACAAATTCATTATAAAA
>NW_020442445.1:0-1010 GCF_000699045.2 Agrilus planipennis
TGTCTAAACACTCCAGAATAAAACGCTCTTTTATTATACCTCGATGAAGCATTTTGTTACAAGGGAAACGTAGGTTTGATAAAATTCTAATAATCAAAACATAAAACCTTTTTCCCTAGAACGCTATTTTTTATTATGATAAGTAAAGATAGAATCAGGAAGTAATTTGTAATCAAAACATGTGTTATTCTATTAAATTCTGATTTTTCACACTTCATATAAACGTATGCATAAAAAACGAAGCTCTGGAAAAAGATTTCCTTCGGAAAAAAAACCCTAAAAGCATGCCAGGTCGAGTAAGTGATGCTAATATTATTAAAAACCCTTTCACATGTCACATTTGACCTCGGCAGAGCACATATAGAATGAAATTGATTAATTGTTCAACGACGTAAGAAATTATTTATTATTAACTGCTATTTTTCATTATCTTTTATAATGCAGAAAATCGGCCTGACTGTTTTGTTACATATTCATACTCCTTTTAAGGTGGCAAGTGTTAAAAAACTGTATATTGGAGTTTCCTCCTGGACCATTAACAACATCATCAAGCACAGTTTATTATAAATTATATTTTCGGCTGTTATTGCTTGAAAAAAAGAGAGGCGCGGATAGGTGCAAGAGATTTAGAACAATTAGCTTAATTACCCATGCGTTAAAAATCTCAACTAGAATTGTACAGAGAAGGATAGAAAAAAGAGCGAAAGAACTATTAGGGGAAGATCAATTTGGGTTTAGAATGTAATAAAGGAACGCGGGAGGTCATTCTAGTTTTACGTGTAACAATAGAGAAAGAAAAGAGCGCGTACATAGGATTTGTCGATTTAGAAAATGCTTTTGACAATGTTAAATGGGACAAGATGTTAAATATACTTAAAAATGTAGGGATGAGTTACAAAGATAGAAGAGTGATACTTAGTTTGTATAAAGAGCAACAGGCAGTTATAGAGCTGGGGATGCAACGTAGAGAAGTAAATATTAGGAAGGGAGTCAGGCAGGGATGCACACTG
>NW_020442445.1:7077-59072 GCF_000699045.2 Agrilus planipennis
GACGCCATATTGTACTGGTGTGCCACCATATTGTACTGGTGAAACAAGTGTGTCGTAACAGTATATCAAACGGGCGTGTGTGCTTCAGAGTTTGGACAATTTTTTATTGTAATAAACGTTAATAACTTTTGGAGCAAAATTGTTGTAAACGAGCACAAACACTATTCTCAATATGGCGTCAATTAGACGTCAACGCACTGGCCAGTATATTTCGGAACGAATCAACAGTATGGCGTCGATTCACGACGTCATCAGCACTGGCTAGTGTACCGGGTTATATTTCGGAACACACCCATAATAATGATCAGTAACGTCATAGATGAAATCAGTAGATTTACTGAAAAATCAGCTCTGCCTATAAGAATGAATGCCCAGAATGTCTTATTATCATAGGAGATACCTGCACCGATTTCCATCACAAGCACATCTATACCAAATAATTAGTTCATTAACATATTAGCACATTATCTATGATTTATACAGACCATGTCCCAGTCTCTCTATAATTTTATAGTATCTATATTGATCTGAAATACTGTAGTTCTTAAAGATTTTGCAAAAAACTAAGTGCATATTGTTAAAAAGCAGTTTTTTTGACGAAACAGAATCTTAATAGGAACTCGTTCTTCGCACTGGGATAAAGTAAAATGTTTTCGTTGAGCTAGACAAGCATTGTTCAAGTAATGTTCACTCCACGTGAGCTAGCACCTACATATAAGCGCGCTTATCAACAGGATACGATCGACGGCATGTTGGAGGAAGATTAAAATGATTAATGGGAGCATTAGCAGCTAATTCAGTTGTCTATCGAATACAAAAGCTTCAGTTTCCTTTCTACAGGGAAACTTACGCCTTGGACCATTATGAACTTCTACTTCTAGTCTTATAAATTGATGGATGAAGAAAATTGCTTTTTTTTAAAGCAAACATATCTTGAAAAGGTTCGTAGAAACAAACATTAATAACATAATAAGTCATATAATCATTTCAGTAAGCAATACAAATTAAATGAGAAGTAGGTTTAAAGCTTTCCCTTTAGAATACTTTTAAAAATATACCTAAACTGTAAAAATCCGCAAATTGTACTTTTGTTATTTCCTAAAAATTTACTCCTTTTAGTATTCAACTATCAACTAAAATTTCGGCTTTGTATTTAATACTACTTATGGGAAAATCCAACTGGTGTACTGAATAGATTTAAATATATGTATGTCTAGCACTTTCTAATATTATTTTTACCAGACAAAAGTTAATACGCCAAAGTACAAAATAAATGCAAGACATCAAGTCAATGGAATAGCTGAAATATAAATTTTAACAATGATATTAACACTTTTTAGTTATATTAACAATATAATGAAGATTAGATTTGTGGCGCCCTACAAAGAACTGTCGCCCACATTTCACTATAGAGATTGCTGTCTCTGATACTAATCCAATTCCATTCGCTTGTAAGTGCGAAGGATTAACGTACGCGTATGTAATACTTATAGTCTGAGTCAAAATATCAGAACAAGACTTATGAACACATATGCATGGTGAATGGAGAAATAAAAGTAGGGAACTGTAGATTCTAGATAGATATGAGGACACCGACATATCGAGACGGGTTACCGCTATAGTTGGATTTCATTAATATAGCGATTCCTACTTTGCATTTCACTCACTGCGGCGCCTAAAAGCTCGGGAAAGATACGCTCAATCAGCGCATGATGGCCAAAACCATTGTACCAGTTTCTCCTCAGAGATGAGCGAGACCCCTAGAAATCCCTGGTGCGAGTGGGACTATCTAATCCTTAGTAGACTTAGAGAACTTAGTACATCAGCATGAGAGGATCCAATCTCAGACCTGGGGCCTTCGGGTTTCTCCAAAACTGGTTGGATACTTAAGGGACGAATCCCCTTCCCAGGTACTTGCACTTCGGCACTGATGTGTTATCTCCAGTTCATGGGATCACCACTGTCCGCTGACCCTTGACACTCATGTCGACTGGGCAAGACAAACTGATTTAACTGCATGTTCCTTATTAACGGCAGACAAAACTCCCTGTATTCAATGAAGAGGTTATATAAAGGCGTTATAATTGCATGCTTTTCGTTAGCGTCCTGCAAATATGTCCTTCATAATAAAAGTAATAAAACTCTTACAGTATCAAACACCACGTTGTATAAACACATGGGAATATGTTCAATAATCCTTGAAGCCTTGTATGTTCCTGTTTTCACCTAACATACGTCCTGGTCACCTTATATTTTATTAAAGGAACATGATGGTGTATGCGCATACAATGCTATATCAGTGCAATAATTTAAATTTGTTTTTATACGACATTATTACTTATGAGATAGTTCGTCCTAATGCCCAAAAAGCGTTTAAAAATTATTTGATAGATGATTTGAGTAGCTTGCGCTTAGAATATATTTAAAGCGCTGATGCTTAAGAATTTCACCTTTATATTTATTGCGAACATTGGCAGAAGGGCAGTGCATTAAATGACGAGCAGTATGAATTTTCGCTTGGACTATACCTATGTACAGGGTCAACAGCATGAAGCTGGGCAGTGTTGTATAGTGGGCGCTTTGGAGATGTCTTTCATTACTCACTGTACGCGTTGGCGCCGACCTCTTGGTGCACAGTTATATCCGTTGGCGTTTTTCTGCATACATCCGACGGCATTATACTCCTTGCATCGTGCTCTTTATACACGAACAGTTGGCACTTATCAATCGATGTACGTATTAACGGAGCCTTCTTGTTCGTTTTCGGAAGTCATTCTTGTTGCAATGCTGATTCCTACGCAATACGCACCATCGTTTCGAAGCACAGTATTATCAAAACGAAAGTAAGGCAGAATACAAGACCATACCCTGAGAGAATTTTTTAATTTTATTAATTATTGATAAAGAACCGCTGATTAATCAGTAAACTGCTATAAAGGTGGACAAGACCACTGTTTTGTTTTTTTACGAGAGCCTATAGTGGAGTACTCACACAAGACATTGAGGGTTAAGTAATATTTGATCATCATCATCAGTCCTAAGACTCTTTCCTGTCTTGAGCTAGCCTTCTAATTCTCTAAAACTAGAACATGTCACATCCTTAATTATTTGTGAACAGTAATCTAATCTAGATCTACCTCCACTTCTGTTAACTCTTGTTTATGCTTGTAACAGGTATCTAACTATCTCCTCATGCCTGACAAGATGTCGTACCAACCTACATCGCTTATTTCTTTTTGACTTTCATAGCGTCCTTTGTTCTCCTACTCTTTCTAATGCCTTCTCATTTCTGGCATTCTCTGTCCACAGTATTCTTATCTTTCGCATGTAACACCTCTTTTTGAACGATTCTAACCTTTCTTTTCACCTGTACAGAGCCGTGTTCCAGAGATACACCTTTAACAATCTTTTTCGAATTTCGAAGGCGATTCGACTCTGCGCTATCCTTTGTTTTATATCTCTACTGCTCCTTCCATCCTGAATTATCTTACTTCCTAATAGATATCGAAAATCAGATATTTCATAGGCCAATAAATTTCATAATGCTTTTCGTAGAACTTTACACAATTCTGTTTAATTTTGAGACCGTGTTGTAGAATCGATATCTAGTAATCCTAACATTTTACTGTCCCAATTATCCTTTGGATCATAGTGGAATTGGTCTAATACAAGTTTGAGTATCACTGATTATGAGACGGTCATCAAAAGCAAATATTCATTCCTTAACAATCAACTTTAACTTCGTTGGAGCCGCTAACTGAGGTTAGTTTGAGTCACTCCATACCCTTCAATGAGTACTAGAGAGTAAACAGTAATGACCCATATTGCTTTCTCTTTTTCTTCTCCCTTCCACTCCCATATCAAGCCCCCTCATCCCGTAGGCGAGCGAAGCCTTTCCGCAACTTAAATAATACTTATGAAAATTTTCGTTCGCAATACTATTAGGTTTGGCTGTGGAAGAGGGGACTCACCACGAAATGGAAAGGATAAGAAAAGGAAAGAACCATCTCACTCGCACTCGCAGGATCAATGAGGAGCTCCTTGGCTATACCTGAGGAGAACTCGGGAGTCAAAAAAGCCGAGTTTGCCCGACTCTGGTATACAACGATCAACAACTGATTACTACAAAACAGAACCTACGCAATTAACTCCGTACGCCTTGATCAAATTTTTCCATGCAAAACAACACCTTTGTTCATTTGCCGCACTGTGCGCCGATGAGGCGATCGGGCTTATTCTGAGAATGAATGAGAAAGCCGGCGACGCGACGTGACAGACAGCAAGCAGAAGGTCAGAAAGGAAGAGGCGTACGTACCTTATATCATTTCGGTTGCCCGTTTAATTATTTGTACGCTAACACGTATACGCGTACCTTCACGCACAAATGTAGATAACGTACGGAACGTGACCTGCTACAGAACGTCATCGCATCTGTTACAAGCTCTATCAATCGTGATCCACTGCGAGTTCAGCAACCACAAATCTGGTTATTATTGTATCAGAAAAAGGGAAAGTATCAAAATTTGATCAAGAAACAGGAAATATGAACAATGGATTATACGTATTTACAAATATTTAAAGAAAAATTACTCTAATGCATATTTATCCTTCGGAATGGGTCATCCGTTGAGATTATTACGGAAATGAATAGTGTTCCGAGGGACCAAACTGCTCTTTAATGTTAAACATGTAAGACACAATTACGACTAATTTGAACATGCTGAATTCGAAAATCACATTAATATTGAAATAAATTCAATATTTTTCACTAAAAACTGCGATTTTCTTCGACTTTCAATCACATTATTATTCCTATTTCAAGTGCTAATAATAGAACAATTGTTTCATATTCTTGAGTAGCATGTTAGAATCTACGAATATAACCTCTAATTTCTCCATCATCAAAGTCAGTCAAGCATTACCTATAATGGGCAAGTCAATATCGATCAACTTTGATACCCCCTGGCAGAAAAACTAGCTATGGAATCGAAGAAAATCTAACTGAGACACTACTCAAAAGCATCTCCTCTATTCGGCTGAATAGGACCTTAATTAGTCCTAGAACGGCCTGAAATAGAGGGGTTTTAGTCGGTAGATCCGAGGGCTTCTTCCTCGGGAATCCGACACTACCCAGTCGTACGGACGGCTGGGTGTCTTTTGAAGATTTCCTCTCTTCAAATTCACTATATGAAATACAACTCCCAGTGTGAGTGAAGTCAGGGACTACTGAAAATAATGTAATAAAGTTTTCTTTATACTTAATAATTTGGAAGGAAGCAAGTCAATGTTAACAGAGGAGGATTTGTGATTAATTAAAAGTGGCTTCTCATTGTACCTAAATAAGGATACTTTTGTAATACCGACAAAATGAGTAATTCCTGTATGAAAAGAGGGGATGAAGTCTCAACGAAAAAGCTATCGTAGCTTTTAGATAAAACGGTAAAAGGGAATTTTAGAAATGAAAAAATTTCGGTAATACTATTCTACTACTACTTGAATTAAAACGTAAATCCGTATAGACATGTAATAAAGGTATGTAAGCCTTGTTGCCCTTTGACCCTTTTTTCTGATCGAATTAGAGTTGGACACCGGTGAAAATTTTCTAACCCGGCTCCTTTTGTTCGTATATTTGCGAAGGCGAGCGTGTCTTTTGAATAAAGGATTAGGGGTGGCGTACCCGAGGGAATTGTTTTTCCAGAATGCCCGTGCAATTCAATTTCGCTTGGAAAATTTACGACTCTGTTTCAGTAGTATATGTCGGAGGAATACCGCTTTTCCGATCGATCCATACCCGAACCCGTGATAAAATAAAATGTTAATAAGTTCCCGGACCGGAACGAATACTACAAAATGAAAGAATAGAACGTCGGTAGGTATTCCTTTTATCTTCAATATCGCTACATAGATTGGTTACATATGGTGCGACGTTTTCCCAGTGAAACACGATCCTGTATTGAATTTCTCCCGCATAAACCTAAAGCCAAATTGAATTCCTCAACCATTTTCTGTCCACTAAATTTCGGAAATTGTTATTGGATTTATTGGAATATCCACCACATCAAAAATTTAATCCAACGTGCAGGAAGAAAAAATAACTATCGTTGATAATATTTCAATTTATTTTAAAAGAAGACTTATTGACCCAGTTTATATTTGGTTTTTTCACCCTATTGAGTACATAGGAGACGAAAAATTAGAAGAAGTGACTGATTTTAGGTATCTAAGAAGTTAAATAAGTCAGGACGGAAGGAGTAGAAGCGATATAAAGTGGAGGATAGCGCAGGGTCGAGTCGCCTTCAATAAAAAAATCACTTCTATGCTCGCGAACGGTTAATTTAGAAATTCGAAAAAAATTGTTAAAGGTGTATTTAAAGTGCCGCGCTGTACGAGTGCGAAACATGAACGGTGGGTGCGGCGGGAAAGAAAAGGTTAGAAACGTTCGTATTGAGGTGTTACAGGCAAATGATGAGGATATCGTGGAAAGAGAAAGTTAGAAATGAAGATGTATTAAAAAGAATAGGAGAACAGAGGATTCTATGGAAGTCAAATAGGCGAGATAGTTTGGTAGGACACCTTCTCAGGCATGAAGGTCTAGTCAGAGACATATAAGAGGCAGAGACAGGAGTTCGGAGAACTAAATTTGATTACTGTTCACAAATAGTTAAGGATGTGGGATGTTCTAGTTTTAGGGAAATGCGTACATTAGCACAGAATAGGAAAGAGTGGAGGTACGTGTCCAACCAGTCTCAGGACTGACGACCTTATGATGATGATGATTGAGTACATACAATTTTGACTTGTGAGATCTCATATTAAACCGGTAAAGTTAGCTGGAACGTACGTTATGTAGCAAACAAAGTTGACAACACTTAAAACAACAGGTATAACCTTTAGTTCATAGGCTTAACTTACTTACATAACATTTTCTTCATTGTAAGTTCGAAGTGGTGTTTCTAATTACGGTCTACTTTTTGGACTGATGACTCGTACAGACTCTGAAAGACCTTGAATCTTCTGAAATGTAATGAATCAATTTCAAACGTTTCTATTTCCTGACAACACCGACCAGAAATAAGTTGTTAATTATAATTTCAATATCGGAACGCATTTCCATGGCTTCAATTAACATTTCATAAATCACTTCTCAATATTTATAACGCCAATACAGGCCAGCTCATAATGGCGTATTAATAGATTGATTAGATTTTGCCGACGACGACGACGCCGAAAGTTGAAAGTGGTTTATATTGAGAAAAATGGTTTTGTAAATATTAAATGAAAACCAGCCGGCGCCAATACAAATTCTCACTACGTCACATCGCGTTTCCGGAAAGCTGGAAGAGGAATTTTCTACGTAGGAAACATGAGCTCTGAGTCACATATTCGCACGGTTTAAATAGCAATCTAAAGTTACTTTTATGTGCTTTTAATAACACCTAATTAATTGCAAATCAATCATTGCTGGGGAACAAATGTGTAATACCTCGTAAAAAAAAGAAACATATTGAAAAAATCAAGCAAAATCAAAAATATGTGATCACAGGCACTAAAAAGTACACCGCTACAAAGGAGTTGTAAGCTTAATTTAGGAAATTACTCACCCAAATAAAAATTTTCGAAAATGCGTAAAGGATTACGGATGATCGGTTGTTATTCAACTATCATCATCATATTTTTACGGATATACCAGCAATACGCATACATCGAACACACGTGTTGTTAATACAAATATCGTCTACTACTTTGTAAATATTATCGGCATGAAAAATAAATAACACAACAATAAAATTCCAAAGTCATCAAGCATTTCTTAAATTAAGCAGTTTAAAGTCTTACGTCAAATTGCGTATCCCTTCAGCAAGATCCTGGTAGGAAATGGAAATTCCGATTACTGAAGCTGATCACTTGCTACCATTACTGACGAAACATAAAATTATTGATCTACGCAAAGTGAATTGTAATAAGATCATAAGGTAATGATTATTCTAAATAGTTGGCGAGGAGTTTCGATGCATTTTTTATTCTTCCGAGACGGTATTAAAGGTACTAATAATATTTACAAATACAAACATTAATATCAACTACAATCACCAAAAAAAGGAAAAGAATGTGTTTCTTTCTGATTAGCTTGTAATGCTACTGATCGAACAGTGACTCCGACCTGCACACCAGTGCAAAGGCCAAACGTAGGGCGGAAAACTTTCTTCATGTTTTATTCAGTAATCATCGGAATGGGTAGGTAGTGGTTGAGGAAAGACATACAAGATGATGAAATGGAGACAAAACAGAAGAAATTTGTGGAATATTAACTGCCCAAGCTTTTACCTAACGATTCAAAGAAACTACAGAAAAACTTGGACCAATACAGGTGGAATATAAATCCGTTTCGCACCGTTGATTTGATGAACAAACCTTTTGGAAAAGATAATTGCAAAGGAATATTTTCAGTATTCCTTTATAAGTTATGGTTCGTTTCAACCGTGAGTGTTCAGTGACTTAGGTATTACTTTAGAACATTTAGTACATACAATAAATAATATAAAAGTTCTAATAAATATGACGTACCTACATTGTTGTTAAAAAATAGTCATCAGTTCACGGGGTTGAAATTATGGGAGTGTTCCCCTTTAAAATCTAATCACACTATATTTACATAGGATTCATTTGTCTTGTAAGAAAAAACGGTCAATTTCTTTAGAATTTAACCTTTGTTGTGATTTCTGAATTAAAATCCAAAATTTTCTTGTTCATTTATATCTACCGTTTAAATATTCTACAATGTAGTACAGTCAGAGTAAATGAATGTTTTACATGATTATATTGTGCGAGCCTAGAATTTTCAAAGACAATTTCCCGATTTGCACTGACGTTAAAGAAGCGACTATGTAGCGATAAACGTCACCGGGAAACTTTCCAAGCATTTCAAACATGTTTGACTTCATCAGACTTGAATAATTCATTACATTTCCGTTCGCTTTTTGTGTTAAACTGCATTTCCACTGGAGAAAACGGATTAATTTTATGTATATTTCTCATTTGGGGTAACAAGAAAGTAGATTCGTGGAAAATTTTTGTGGAAAATCACAAATTCGAAAGAACCTTTTTAACAATTATCTCTATTATTTTAGTATAAGAGAAACCCAGAAGGTTCGCTTGATTGACGAATGTTTTAAAATATGCCTATTACTGTTGATTAAATGCAGTACCAATGCAATAATATAAATAAAATAAAAGATAAATTTTCATAAAGTTTATTAATTATCTTCGCAACAACTGCGTAGTTAACTGTGGTTGCTTCAGACTTTACATCAGTTTAATGGTTAAGAATTAAATTTAATTCGTTAATGTACATTTTCTAAATTATCAATAAAACAATGTTTTTCTTCTAATAAGTGTGTCGCGAATGATGAATATCCTTTTTTCTTAACTCAACTCTTTTTTTAGTCATATTATTGTTTAGATTACATAAACATTTCGGTAAAGTCCACAAGCTACATAGTTTACAGATCCGTGGATATATGTTATCTTTATTACATACGTACTTCCTCAGTCCGAAAATATTAAGAATCACCTGAATGCTTTATACAACAAAATGAGGCGTGTAATTGCTATAAAAATAGATAATTTGAATACTAAAATACTAAGAGAGGGCTCCAAATTATTCATAAATATAGTTAAATTTTAAAAGGAAGCAATGAGAACATTCCGTCAACATGATCGATTTTAATGTCCCTAGATAGTCCTCACATTTTGGTCCTTAATTTCGAAAAACACTGCTAAATTAAAACGAAATGGGACCCTTACTCTCATCGACAGGGTAACAAACTTCATGCAACTATATTCCATACCCATACATATATCATCATATTTCTCAAAATCTTACAATGTTAATTTTCTTTTCTTTCACGAAAACGTAGTTTTCCGTTTATATACTTCGGCATTTAATCACAAGTAGATGCAATAAATACCGAACCTGATACTGTGGTATGACCTACTAGTAAATTGCATAACATTCATGAATGTGTAGATAGCATGTAATGCAATAAAGAAAGATATTGCCTACACATGTATCTGATCATGTGATAGTATTTACGCAGAAAGACAAAACAATAAATCTCTTTACTGTTTCCAACATATAATATACATACGTATATACATTAAAACAACTTTTCCATATATTTTAATGCGGGCATTTCAATTCTTGCAGAGTTTGCTAACCATTCCTACATAACATTATCAGTAGCTTTGCATCGTTTATGATACATACATAAGTTGGTTAGACTTTGCAATTTGTTATCTAGATCGAAACGCAAATTAATTGTAAATAAACATGTTTAGACAAGTGAAATGATGCAAATTATTGAAGTAATTAATAATTCTGTGTAGTTTTCGCAAACTAGCAGTCTAACCAGATGTGTATGTGTGTAATAGGTATTCTCATACACATATATGTAATATTTACTGGTACATAGTATTGTAAAGTCCAATAATTACCTTAGTCATAACCAGTGTCTGGATTTATACTTTATTGAGCGACAACAAGCAAAGAATTGAAATAAGTAAAGGTGGAAGGTGGTGTTATTTCATAATCCTAGATATGAAAAAATGAAACGGATATATGGATTCTAAAAGGCGAGAGAATGAAAAAATTATTCATATCGTCATATCCGGTCTTATCGTACAGGTCCAAATGTCACTAACTGAGTATAGGAATCGAATGAAAAACACAGGAATTACAAACATGTTATGATATTACTTATAGGAAAAATAGTATATTAATATACCCAATGTTGTGATAGTCATAGAATATTATTGTTATTAAGCAAGTTTTACCAATATCTATATATGTTAGACCTACTTACCGAATTTACCTATTGGCCGAAATGAATACTCAGTTTGCGATATGGTCAAAGTATAATCATTTTTCTTACAGTTGTCTCAAAATGAATCAAATGATGTTCTATCAGTCATATTCAATGAGATATATTGCTGATAAGGGATAGAAATCCAAACAAGCGTTTACAGTAGGGACGGGCCGGTATCAGATTTGGGTCCGGTACTCGGCGGATCCCCGGCCCTTTTGTTAGGATCCTGCCGAATAGCGGATAATGTACCGAGTACCCGGCAGTGCCGGGTAGTTGTGCCTAGGAAAGAATAAAAACAAACACCTTAGGTAGTAGGTCGTTTGTCCTAATTTGTACTATTTATTAATTATTATTGTACTAAATTATTTGTTATTTCGATATAGTTCTTGTGTTTACCTTTCGTAGTAAACAAAAATATACCCATGACCAGTCTCAACGGTTTCAACTCAAACCTCTGGTTGAAATCCGTCAACCAAGAATTAAAATTTTATTGGTTTAATGTTTCAACGACTTTTTTAAAGGGACTCAATGTGATTTGGAACGTTGGTGAAGGTGGCGTTTAATGGAAAGCCCGGCTGGTATCCGGCAAAATCATACAATCTGGTGCATCTCTAGTTTATAATCTGTGATTGCAGGAAGCAATGCTAAAATAAAAAGTGCATTA
Organism: Agrilus planipennis; assembly: GCF_000699045.2. Lineage (NCBI taxonomy): Eukaryota > Metazoa > Arthropoda > Insecta > Coleoptera > Buprestidae > Agrilus > Agrilus planipennis. The sequence continues at coordinate 18,607 of NW_020442445.1, forward strand.
TAAGCCGTTTCTGAGAAATGAATATGGCTTTCCTTGATATAACTAAATGCATTAATACTAAAAATGATCATCGCCGATGTAAATTCGTATTCGGAATTTGAGTTCCGAATTGCACAAATTCCGAAACAGAACATATTTTCGGTAATTACCCATTTGGCTTTGATCATATCGCGAATTCAGCATGAGTCTAACATATAACATTTGATATCACTGCTTTTACTTGGAAGTTGCCTTTTTACTATATCCCTACCGATTTCAGGGACGAAAGCACAATATTCCCTGCCGAGTATGAAGAAATCGTATTTACTTCTTATCAGGAAAGTATTTTACTATCTTCCGCGTGGGTTTCCAAATCCAAGTTAAACCCAAAAGATCCAATTTTTGGGCTCTACTGAGTTGTTTTCTCTTTAATAAAGCCCAAAGATCAATATTTCTTGAAACTAGAGACAAAAATGTTTGACTAAATCTTACTAACTACCGATTTGAAATATGTGTTCATGCAACTTAACTGATTATAAAAATCAGTGATATACATATACATGTATGTGTAATAAACTCACAAGACCTCAATGAACGATATTATCGTTGCCGTCACGGTAAGTACAACAATCATCATTTGCAAAAAGTAGTCGAGCAGTCCTCATCACGAATCGTCGATGTCGCAATAATAACAGTCAAAAGTGAAAACGTCTTTCTTCCTTCTTGCCTTTTCTTTTTTGTTTTCATTATGATCGTCCATCGGAGATCAGAAGCAAGGCAATTAAGCGCGGCTCTTTTATAAAACAAATATCGACTGTACGCGCAGTAACGGGAAAATCTCCGAAGCCAATGCACTTCCTAAAAACAGTCATCTTCCTCATTTGGTATCAGACAGTCTTTAATTAAATAAGAAGATAAAACGAAATGTCAATAATACAAAGTTGTACAAAGATCGCTCAAGTACAAATGAGACAGTCAATATACAAACGAGAATGCATTTGTGCATTTACCTTTGACTATTCATCACCATAAGGTCGTCAGTTCTAAGACTGGTTGGACACGCACATCCACTCTTTCCTATCCTGAGCGAATCTTCGCATTTCCCTAAAACTAGAACATCCCACATCCTTAACTATTTGCGAAACAGTAATCTAATCTAGGTCTACCTCTACCTCTCCTAACTCCCGTTTCTGCTCTAATATGTTTCTGACTAGATTTTCATGCCTGAGAAGGTGTCCTACCAACTTATCTCGTCTATTTCTTATTGATAATACCTCTTCATTTCTAACCCTCTCTATCCATGGTATCCTCATCATTCACGTATAACACCACATTTCGACCGTTTCTAACCTTTTATTTTCAGCCGCGCCCACTGTCCATGTTTCGCACCCGTACAGCGCCGTGCTCTAAACACACCTTTAACAATCTTTTTCGAATTTCTAAATTAACCTCTCGCGAGATTAGAAGTGTCTCTTTTTATTGAAGGCGATAATACACTACGCTATCCTCTGCTTTATATCCCTACTACTCCTTCCGTCCTGACATCTGACTTCCTATATACCGAAAATCAGCTACTTCTTCTAATTTTTCGTCTCCTATCTTTATATTCGCTCTTTCCCTATTTTTTCTTCCCTTGCATACTAGTATTTTTGTTTTACTTTTGTTTAATTTCATACAGTACCGTTTTGTCAGTACCGCTTCCATTTTATTTAAAGCTATCTCTAACTCATCCTTGCTAGATGCTAATACTGCTGTATCATCTGCAAATCTAAGCATACTAATCTTTTGTCACTCTATATCTATCCCTACAGTTGTACTGTCTTTAATGATGTTGATCGCGTTTTCGATGTATAGATTAAAAAGTAGCGATGCCAGTGTGCATCAATGTCTGACTCCCTTAAATGATGGTCAACATTTAACTAAAATTACGAACACTGTCACTAAATCGTACGAAGTTTGACCGGATGTAAAATAACACAGTTATCTCTCTTAAATAGTACATATAGAGAATTTCGTACATTTTATCATACTGTATCAAAAACCGACGAAATGCTTCTACTATTAAACTTAACTTTGAAATTGAACTCTTTTCAATCCAAAGTACGATATGAATGCGATAAGGCACGATTGCCTATCTCTACTATTCACTCGATAATACATAATAGGAACTAATTATGAGACAACAACAATTATAATTTGATTTCAAAGAAGCTGTTATATTTGAATAAAAAACGCAAAATATATACAGTTACAATAAGTTTCCTTATAGTCTAGAAATGTCTTTTTTCTCATTTTAATAAAAGGGAAATTTGAATTAGTTGGCGTATAATTTTATACGGGCCTTAGAATATACTAAAAATCGACAATCAAAATTCATAGCACGATTCAGTCGTTTTGTAGAAAGCTATTAACAATGGAAGAACGGAAACCTTTTTCAATAAGTTTCTTTTTCCCAATTTCATATTGAAATTATTTTTATTGAACGAAAAGCATAATCCACGCTCATCTCGGTTGTGGTACTACGTGTTCTGCAATCCAAAAAAATATAACATCTAAAATTATTCAGGGCGTTTGCTGTTGAATCAAAGGCTCTAAACGAACTCGATAATTCAAAACCATAGGCAACCACATGGCTCGAATAATAATGAAGAAATTTCCTTGACAAATTTTCTATTACCATTTCCACTTGAGAATTTCCTCGATAAGAATACTTTAAAATCCTATTTTACGAGGTACAGCATATTCTATGACAAAAATAAGGCAAGAAAAATTATGTTTACTATTTTATTACGGATGATAATTTAATTTTTATTTTTCCTTTAAATTGCGATTAGAATTGTAGATTTATAAGACGAAAATAATATAGTTTAGATACACACAAAATTATTAGCAATAAGGTAAAGGTATATTTAGTAAAAGCTTTTTAGTAAACATTTAGAAACTTTATCCTTTTCATAATTATTAAATCGTGTCTCAAAAAAACAAAAGGATAGGAAAATATTTGTAATGAAATATCTCTCCAGATTAGATTATTGTTCGCAATTAGATAAAGATATTGTCGTTTAAGGGAAATGCGAAGATTAGCCCAGGATAGAAAAGAGTGGAGGAGCGTATTGTCCTGCCAATCTTAGGACTAGGGTTGCCACCCGTACTTTATTATAAAGTATTGTACTCTATTTCGACTGTGCGTACGTTATACTTTACAAAACACATAAAGTACCTACGCAAAAATACTTTATTTAAGGCCTTAAGTAAACATCGTAATTTTGTAAGCGATTATTCGAAATTCAGAGTATTTTTACATCAATAATATTGCACAGAAGAATGGCAAGCCATATTTACGAAACAACCTGATTTCCCAAATCTGTTCAAAGTAGTGTCACTTTTGCTATCCGTTCCGGCCACTTCAGCATTTACAGAAAGAATATTCTCTGTTACGAACGCAACGTGGCGGGACGACAGGAATAAAGTTTCAAAAATGAACTTTTAGTTTACTTATATCTTTGTTTGCCATATTTAGAGGCTATTAATGTATTTAAGAGCGACAGCAATTTGTTACTGGCTGCTAGGTGTTTTTAAAAACAAAAGATAATATACTTTATTTTTATGCCGAGTACTTTTTTTTAACCTTTTAGTCGAGAAATACTTTATGTAAAGCCTGAAAAGGTGGCAACCCACTTAGGTCTGATAATCTCATGATTATGATGATCTCTTCAGTCTAGTTTAGATATTCCACAACGATTAAAACATGTGTTCTTCTGAACCTTCTTATCTGATTTCCTGGATATTGAAAATTGGCAACCTCTACCTTTTAGTCTCCAATCCTTGTATTAGCTCTAACCCTATTCCTACCTCCCTTATACAACAGCATTTTTCGTTTACTTTTATTTAATTGTAGTGTTAGTGTCGCTTCTATTTTATTTAAAACGTGGAAATACAGAGTTTAGATACGTTTTTGCGAAATAATATAAGAGAATTGATCTGGTCGAGTTTGCGTTTGACCGAAGGAAAGCAACGAGCAGAGGTAGCCGCGGCAGCTGGTTGTTCTTGTACTCCCACGACGAGTGATTTCTTGCCGTTTGCAAGAAGACACGCGCATCGCCGCGGGCAGCACATGGCGCCGCACTTCGAATTACTGCCAAGACACACAGCAACAGATGTTACCCAAAAGAAAACAACAAAAAATAATAAAAGAAAATAAAAAGGTCCGCACCATCCGGCACGATAATCGGCCGCAACAAGACAATAGGAATCGCCACGGACGAAATGGACCCGATAAACTGATACGTTGGGTTGGAAACATTTCGGCTACGGAAGATTTCTCTTTAAAAGAATCGAAGAAAATTAAAAGGAAATTGATCTACTTTCCTTAAAATATACTTTTTTTATTCTTTTGTATTCTTTTTTAAAAGGATCAAGCCAACACTATTCCTACTTGCAATATCCCTAAATTCTTCCCAGGTTTTACTTTTCGCGTATCTACCCAAAATATGCATTATTGTTATCACATACTCTACATATTCTTTCATCTAACCCTCTGCATTTATTTCCCACTCTAAACCTTACCATTACACCCATCTCCTTCTTTTTCTTCAAATACTTTAGCACACTGTCCTCCTGTCAATGTTCCTTTAACAATACGTTTAAACATTCTTGACTATATATTTCTTAAATCATTTGCCCTTATCACTCCCGACATCCTACTTTCGTCATTTCCCCTAAACAATATCATTCTTTCCCATTCATTCAAATGTAGTTTTAGTTCACTCAACGTCTCTTCTCTTTCTTTCTTTCTTTCTCATACCTATTCTTTGACTTAATTTTCAGCACCCTCCTTCTTCAAAATTCCTTTCATACACTCCCATTCTTTAAATTTTTTGACTAGCTATCACGCTTTCATATCTTCCTCTACCATTTTCCCACATTTTATTTCCCTACTAATTGCATAACCTGGCGTACATTAACCTAAATTCAAAAACCCTCGAAAGTAATAATTACGTAATTAAATTACTTCAAATGTATCTATATAATGCTCGTTCGTATTGCGTTGAAAATGTTTAAATTCCGTAAATTTATGTTGAAAGTATATAGTCACAGTCTTTATCTCTACGGCGTTCCCTTTACCTTACCCATTCACTAGCTACTATTTACAAAATCCATATATATATATATCTGCATTATAGGCTATTAAGTAGAGACTTTAGCATGGAATAATTACGTTAAGGGAGTTTTATAATAGAATATGGTAGTTTGGCCACTAGAGATGATAAAACCACAATGTGCCCCTTTTTTATGAGGTGTTTTTAGTTTAAAAAAAGGCACCCTTTCAGTTTTCTCCAAATAACTCAAAAACAAAGCAATTTTTCAAATTTTTACAAGACTACTTTTTTTAGAAAATTGGATTTTCTATCGAAATACTTTAATATTGTTAAATATGATTGAAAAGTAGGAAACTTTGAGCATCAATATCTAGGTAAATTTTCATTGTATACAGAAAAAGAAAAATGGAAGATAATGTGGGGTTTTCAAGGGCTATCATTTCTCTCAACATTTATATATATCTAATTTGTCCAGGAAAAAAGTTATAAACGATTTAATGAGAAAAAGAATGGCGATTTTTTTTAAGTATTATACTTCGCTTTTTAATAATGGTCGAAATGAAAATTAAATATTAAATAAAGTATTTCGATGTAAAATCTAATCTTCTAACAAAAAGGTACTCAAAAATTGCTTTGTTTTTCATTTATTTGGAGAAAATTGAAAGGGGTACCTTTTTTAGGATTACTCAGAAACGCAATCCTTCAGAAAGGGACAGTTTGTCGTTTTATCATCTTTAGAGGCGAAACTACCATATTCAATCATAAAACCCCTTCAACGCAATTGTTCCATACATTCTTTTCGTTTTGTGTCTGTTCAATAGCTCAAGTGACAAAATCGGAGTAAAAATTACTTTAATTTTTTTTTTTTACAAATGTATTATTATTTTGATTTAATAAATGAATGAGTCAATTTAATTGATGTTCAGCGTCGGCCGCATCGAACCAAACTTTTCAATTACCGCGGACCGACGAACTCATTTCCTTATACTTAGTTCAATTCTCACGTCAGAAAACATCTGTTAACGGCGAGTGTCAAATGGGCCGATTAAAACGAAAAAATAGTAAACGCGATCGTGGTACAATGTTCAGTTCACAGTGTTTCGCAGAAGACTTGAGAACAGACTCCGCAACCCTAAAACAAATGGACAACAGCAATAAAAATGGGAACAGGTGCAGGATTTCCTAACTATCCGGCACCTAAATTTGGAAACATTGTGCAACAAACGCTGTTATTGCAAGCACACTTAATATTTTACATTGGAATGGGCGGCAACCTGAAAGATAAAAAGCAGCAACAAACCGCGATGCAACTTTAAACATTTAAAACGTGAACTATAAATCTATTAACCGCAGTCACATCACAGATATCCACGCATATCCGTGGGCACGAGAAAACTGCAGTCGTCATAATCACTCTTAACTAGATACTAACCTTTATTGTTATAATCAATGAACAGTTAAAAGAAAACAATAAAAATTAGTCTAATACTCCTGACATCTTTAAAGTTGCATCGAAAACAGACCTACAGACATGCATCGAAAGTTTTGGCCCATGTGATGGTTCATCATGAATATCAACTTAACCCGACTTACTGTTCGTTTCAAGAAGTTGGAGATATGCCCCTTCCCTTTATTAGGATGCGCCGTAGCATAATTCCAAATTCAATCATATTTGTTTGCGTAGCTCATTTCTTCACCGATCATCGAGCGAGAGCTAGACAAAAGTGTACAGTACCATTTGCAAAATTATTTAAACTGCCTCGTTAAAATTTAAGAATATGCTTTATTTAAAAGCATATTTAGCCAAAAATAATAACAAGTGAATTAACTTAACGTTCTACACACCTATAAAACTTTTGCTTTGTTTTCTATTGTTAATTTATATACATTTTTGTTTTAAGAAATTGCTAAACATTTTCGTCTAGTACTGTACAGTTCTAGCCGATCTCCTAAGACCGCCCATCGAGAGCTCTGCTCGTTCAAGCTTGTTCCAACTATTTCTGTCTTGCTCACGCCTAGTGTGTATTCTTTCTATCTTCGCGCAGATTTCTTCAAGGTCACAATTCAAACAAACTGAAATGGGTTGTAATGTGCTATTTGAAACCTTAATCATTCAAGTTCATAAAACCCATTCCTTATTGCAGAACTATGCGACGTTTTTATTTAATGATACATAAAAATTTTTACTTTGTCGAAATCGATTTTTTTCTTGATGAACATGACAGTTAAATAATTTTTTTATCAAATAAAATTTAATTTCCTAACTACGGGGTGGTGAAATGAGAAATAACGTACGCACCATGAGAAAAAATCCCTTTAGATATAATCCATTTAATCAAAAAAGAATCATTAAAATCAGTTCAGAATTGGCCAAGAGATCGTGCAACCAAACACATAAAAAAATGCAGTCAAATTAAGAACCTCTTTTGAAGTTGGTTAAAAAGGAATAAATGAACAACCAAAACTATACATTATATTGATAGATAGGTAATGTGGCTGCAGTTTGATTAAATCGAAACAGTCAGCACTTGGTTTTATTTTACCAAGTGGGTGAGACAGAACACAAAACCAAATTAGAAACATTAATAAATATCGGAGTTGAAACATCACACTTTGTCGAATATACAAAGACAAATTTAAGTCGGTTGTACTAAAAATGTACTTACCACAACACCTATCGATTAATTTCTTAAACTTGAACTCAATCGGGTATGTGTATATACTTGTATATATAAAAAAAGGTCATTGGCATTAATTACTGAAACTTTCCTCGACTAGTTTTCATCGAATATCAATTTATATTTGTAACAGTATTAAATATAGTACAGTGCTTTTCTAATTTTTACTTCATCGCCTAATTATAAAAATAAAAATGAGAAAGCTGAAAAATACTATTGAGTAATGTTATAAAGAAGAAAATTAGTTTTTCCATTCTACCTTAGTGGAAACTGTAAACAGTATCACAAACTTAATTTAATTTAGTTTATTAAAGTATCCGTTATTTGCTTCCTCCAAATTGCAACATCTGAAAATTTTACTTCTCAATAACTATTTACAATAATACTTGGTGTATGGTCTTAATTTCACCTGGAATATTGATTTTTCTTTTAAGTAGTCCAAAAGAAGATGACAGAGACGTGTCAAATAGCACAATCTTGGAGACCAATTCACTATAAATTTTTTGAAATAATTTGATCACCATGCTTTGTTTCAATTAAATGATAATTTCACCTTTTGTGTGGTGATGCACCCTCTTGCTGAAAGTAGAGCTCATTTAGGCCCTACAAATTTACTCAAAATGCCTAGACAAAGTTTAAAATTCATTGTAACAGCCTCTTCATGATTATTTTTAAAGCAAAATGACCAAACAATGCCTTCACCTCATAATGCTGTTTTTATAATTTTCAAATATAATGAAAGATAACGTATTCCAAACTCTAACTGAAGGGCGCGTCGACCGAAATTTTCTCTTAGCTTACGAAGTGTGATTTTTACAGAACGGTCATTCTCATAATGCGTTATTGCTATTAGGGCATTAACTAATCCATGGCATAAAAAAATAGATAAAACCCTTCTAAGGACAATGAATTTATAATTTAAAAAAATCCCAATAAATGACACAGCCTTGATTAAAAGAGTGCCAAACTTCACTCAAATTGGCGTTTATTGCCAAATCACTGCCGCATCCTTAGATGTTTTGAAGGGTAATCCACACAAACCTTATTAAATAGAGACCCCTACAAAGCGACAGTGAGGGCTTGAGGGATGGACAGAGGAAGAGAGCAATTTAAGTTTTCTTACAAGCAAATTACTATCGAAAATATAAACTATTTAGACGTCCAACAGGTTGATCTTATTTATCAGAAGGTAAGAGAAAGCATACTCAGCACATTTAAATTTCCATAATTGGATACAAGGAAGTTGTCTCTGTAACTTAGAGCCGGTCACGATTTAATGCAGTTTCTAATAAATTTCTTTTAAATTATCCCGTCAAACAGACTGTTTTTCTCTGATTAATTTTCATAAGAGATTAATATGCGAGCAACGAGCGGCAATTGATGTCGGAGGAGCGTCAAACTCAACACGATCATTAAAAACAATGACAATAATAATAACACACTCTAGTGGAGGTGCAATAAATTATGGCACATAGGAAGGCATGCAATGTCGAAGGAGTGTACGATTGTTCTTGGAACGCCCCAAGAGCATTGATGTCATATAAGAATGCGTCGTTATTTTTTACGGACATGTAAATATAGGTAGGTAATACCTATCTTGGTAAAAGATGCAGCATCTGACTCACAATGAAACAACGTTTTGCATCTTGAAAGTGACCCGATGATAACCGCTTAAGATTTGATATAGAACAGATTTCATATTTTCACTCATCATCATCATAAGGTCATCAGTCCTAAGACTGGTTGGACACGTACCTCCACTCTTTCCTATCCTGAGCTAAACTTCGCATTTCCCTAAAACTAGAACAGCCCACATCCTTAACTATTTGCGAACAGTAATCTAATCTAGGTCTACCTCTACCCCTCCTAACTCCTGTTTCTGCCTCTAATATGTCTCTGACTAGACCTTCATGCCTGAGAAGGTGTCCTACCAACCTATCTCGCCTATTTTTTATTGACTTCCATAGAGTCCTCTGTTCTCCTATTCTTTCCAATACCTCTTCATTTCTAACCTTTTCTACCCACGATATCCTCATCATCCGCCTATAACACCACATTTCGAACGCTTCTAACCTTTTCTTTTCCGCCGCTCCCACTGTCCATGTTTCGCACCCGTACAACGCCGTGCTCCAAACATACACCTTTAACAACCTTTTTCGAATTTCTAAATTAACCGTTCGCGAGCATAGAAGTGACTTCTTTTTATTAAAGGCGACACGACCCTGCGCTATCCTCTGCTTTATATCCCTACTACTCCTTCCATCCTCACTTATCTGACTTCCTAGGTATCTAAAATCAGCCACTTCTTCTAATTTTTCGTCTCCTATCTTTATATTCGCTCTTTCCCTACTTTTTCTTCCCTTGCATATCAGTATTTTAGTTTTACTTTTATTTATTTTCATACAGTACTGATCTGTCAGTACCGCTTCCATTTTATTTAAAGCTATCTCTAGGTCCTCCTTGCTAGATGCTAATACTGCTATATATTTTCACTATTTCTCTTTAATACGTATGGGCGCTTCTATGAAAATAGGGCAACTGTATGATGTGATTAGGCTGTACTATTTTTTACATACTGTGCAATTTTAGATTAGTGTGATTTATGTCTGATCGGTAGAATAATTAATGTTCAAAAGGGCCAGTCACTTTGTTTAGTGTTTTAAGAGAAATTCAGGATTTTGCAAATTTAGACGTCTAAGGACTGACACGTGTAGCTACGAACTGATGAAAATTATGCTGATATACTGCAATATAAGGTTTTTTAAAGCAATTAATGTAATAAAATAAGACTCATACACAGGCATAGCTTCACTTTTATTAGGAACGTATTTTAGACAGTATCATTATTATATTACAGCTAAAATTGTCAGATAAGGTAAAAAAATAAAACAAATGAGTCCTTTTGTTCTATGAAGTGATAATTAACAAAAAAGGCTCTTTGCCTATAAAGTAATCAATCTCAATCGATCAATCAAGCGAGGGACTAACGAGTTAGGGACTGACGACTCAGAAGAAAACCTACGAATATTCTGTTCGGTTATATATACCATAATACCTAACGTTATTTAATTATCAAGGCTTACAAAACAATATTAAATCGTTGACAATTGGAAACAATTGCCTACTATTTAATACTGGAACAAGGTGTGCTAACTACTACAGTGAAAAATGCCTGTGGACATAGAGTTGCCCTATTTTCATGGAAGCACCCGTATACGAAGTTACTGAAACGGAAATTTGGCACCCAATTATACAGAAATAGAAGAATCTGGTAAGAAAAACGAAGAAACTCCATTAAACAATTTATCTAACAAGCGAGAGACAACTACAATTCTCTCATTGATTCTTAACCTCATCGATTTTTAAAATCACGTTATTGACAAGGCTTTCGAGACTAGCAGGAACTGCTGCTGTTCTTATTCGGGTCTTAAGACCGTCATGTGTTGGAGTTAATTTCTAACGTTTCTGTAGCACGAGTAGCGATTTTCTTCAGAGGTTCTTCCAAATTCCGATGCTGGAAGCGAACTACAACAATCAGCGGCCCTTAGACCGGAATCAGAACAACACCGGTTCAATTACTTATTTATTGTCTTTTTCAGAAAATCTGACAGTCGAGGATGCGTACTGAATGTCTTGTATCTAACAGCTAATTTAAGTAGGTTAGGTATATACTTTTTAACAGCTCCTAACCCGATGTATAAACATTATAAAAGGATTTCCTGAATAAGTACTTTTTAAGTCTAATTCGATTCCGTTTATTAAAGTTTATAAAAACGTTATGATAAGATAACTCAGGTTAAAGGTAAAAGAACTAAGGCATTGTATTATTCTTTTTCATCTGCACCCTTACACTAATTCTCCGGACGACGGCCCCATCATTTACGCAATTACCATTTTCAATTTCCATTTCCACCCTCTGCGCCTTTGTACTTCTGCGCCATACCAAAATACTTGTCCAGGTTTCTAAAAAGTTACTCTGACTTTGCGAAACTACTACCCTTTTTGAGCCTCTTTGGGATAAACTTCAAAAATCCGCACATTAATGGACCTCCTGGGCAGTCACGGTGTTGCTTTATCGGTTCGACTCCGGTTTCGTTTGTCCTGGTCCATGTTTTTTTGGATCATTTAGGCAAATGTTGCGACAGTAATATTCTTCTGTGTTTATTTCGTCCATCTCTTCCTTCTCACTAGAACCACCCCCTGACTCATTCCCACAACTCCTAACCGGAGGGATTGTCCACCCATCAGCAGTAGTAACTGGTGGGAATAAAACACCCAAGTATATCGGTTTTGAGCATGGGCGTACCCAGCTTCTGTCGTAGGAGGGGGGCAAGTCCCATTTTTTTAGGTCAGATCGTCCACGGCTGTTTTGTCATACACACTACACAAAGGCATCTACATGAAACATTAGGTATATGTAGGGCAAACAGCCGCAAATGATTCTGCATTATAGGTAGTTAAGGATATTTGGGAGGTATGTCAAAATGCTACAAAACAAATAAAAATTTGGAAAAACGTTCCTCGTTCAATTCTAAAACTCCTGTAAAAATTACAAATCGATTCACTATACCGTTAAAAAGTTATTGAAATTTTAGAAAATTGTAATTTTACACGTCATTTTATGGAGATTCGTTAACCGAACAGATTAAATTTATTTTTATTAACAGAAAAAAGCTACCAGAAATTTCAAACTTTTATAATAAGTAACTTGAACTCTGGAGAATCACTTTAGCGTAAGGTTATTCAAATTCACTAAATGGTTATCGAGGAAAAAATGAAAAATTAGCTGAAAATCTCGTTTTTACTTGATAATATAATGATAATATTTATAATTGTCTGAAATAAATGCAATTTTAAAGTTTTAATTATTATTTAAACATATTAAAAAGTTTTACGCTCATTATTAATAGAGATTGAAACTAAATATTTTTTTGTTTCGAAGTTGAAATCAAGGCATATTCACTGCCAAAAGTCAGTTAAAAATTTTCCATATTATTCGTTATTTCTTATTTTATTCAAAGTTTTTGGTCAAATTCCAAATTTTCTCTCAAACCGTATACTTTTTTTTAGTATAGATAGTATTTATTTACCTCATGATATGCTGCAAAACCTAATTAATCACGAATTTCTAATTTTATGTACTCTTGTCTCCGATTGTACCTCCCAAACATCTTTAAATAAATAAAAGTAAATTTGACTATGCATTTTTATTTTATTTTAATTATTTAATTCGACTTCTACTATTTTATTCAAAAGTGAGCATACAAGGCCCCGTTTACACTTTGATTAGTGATTAGGCGAGTTCATACATTTTCTGCGAGATTTCCCAGGGGGGCACTTCTCTCCCCTGCCCCCCCCCCCGGGTACGCCCATGGTTTTGAGTGTCAAAGTCTCTATTATAAGTCTTTATCTGTTCACTATTACAAAGCGGATAAGAATAGTAAACGCAAAGTAAGATGACAATTGTAACTAATAATTTCTGATCCGATATTGACGCCATGCTTGACAAATCGTAAAGCATGTGCTTCCAGCTTCTGTTAACTATTTTAAGATCACGCTGTTGTCATTGTATTCCGTATTGCTGGACATTGTAATAAGATTTGTTATGCTCCAACTGATCCCATAAAACTGTCTGACTGAAATTATTGTAACTTTAGGTTGAGCAATCGACTCCTGGAAAACTCTACATCATTTCTGCAAATGGTTAGTCGCTTCTTCAAAAATATGTAGCTGAGGAAGCAACATTTTAGCTTGAATAGTCGTTTATATAAAAAGATTTTTCAAAAATACCAACATTACATCATAACAGAAACTAACAATGCTATAAATATTAGACTGAATAAGCTTCTGTTATTGATTCAAGCTATATGTACAATTGTAGCTAATTGCATAATTATTCACTTCAAATAAAATTTTGCTCAGTTTTAAACAAGAATAACCACGTTTTTATGCACAGCTTCTGCACCGCTAGTAGATTTTTGTCTGAAATTGAGTTTACTTATTAAAATATTACTATTTCATGAGATTTAAATGTTTCATAAACTGCAACGTTAGCTATTTACCTACATACATGTGCAGAAAATAAGCACAAACTTTACTAGGAAGTCCTTCCGTGCATTCCAACGAACTTATTAATAACTAGCAGTCAGATTTTTGCAGAAGAAGGCAATTAATGAGTGACATGAACTTTAATAACTTATCCTTTTACAAAGGAATGTGTGCGGAAGAATCATACGGAAACAATTCTCGTTGTATGCACATAATGTTGTGAAGTGTCTGTTTTTGAGTCGTAAATCATTTTTTTATTCGTTCTCGTCGATTACAGGTTACTGAAAGTAATTAAATTATTTGCTGTAGTAACTGCAATGAAATTTGTATGCTAAAAGCCAGTGGCGGCTCGTAATTCAACAGAGTTGTCTAACTCTCGGTCAAACTCTTCACCGGTGAGGAGCGTATAATCCGTACAGTACTGCACGGAAAAATTGACCATTTTGTCCACTACAATTGCATTGCTCAAATGTGCTGTTATTGGTACCATTTCCTACTGAAAATATCAACGAGATGTTTATCTATATTTGAAGATATATTAAAGGCTTTAACGCTTGTTTTCGACTCGCACTATTATTCATGATTAAACAAAACTTTTGGCAGGTACTGTATGAAAAAGTATGTTTATAATGGGCTTTTTTCTCCCTACCTACGATTTTGCCAGCGCGCATCCAAGACATTGGATGAGGCACATCGCTACAGAAAGTAAATGAAGTATATCAAGTTGACATTAATATCTATCAATCACCTGGAGCTGGGAAAAAAATGAAACTTCTTGAAGATGCGAGCTATCAGTCACGTAGTATATGGCTTAATTAATTCTATATTCTAATACGCAGAACATATAAATCCTTTATATTTACTTTACCTTGTGTTTCGAAGAAAAACATTTCTTAAAAATTCATTAAGGAATGCAAATTTTTATTTTTTAGTCACGTCCTGTCTACCACTTGTTTTACACATGCTGCTTATAAAATGCTTTTAAATGTACTCTGCTCTAATGGTTATGGCAATCTCGCTATTTTGATTTAGTTAACTGTTTACTTTTTTTTCAATCGTGAAATAAATACGATAATATGTTGTAGGTAGCATACGTCCGTTCGTTAAATGCATAAAAATCATTCGAAAATGATAAACAAAGCATTTGGAATCTAGAAACACATTGAGCTTATACCTCCTACGTTGCATCAAAAGAATTTATGAACAGGAGATGTTTTAGTCATACGAATTACAGTAAATTTATAAACAATTTCTCGATCATTGCAGAATTTAGATACATACCTGCTGCGTATATTTCAAGTGTAAAGAAATAAACAGTAAATTCCTAACTTATTACATGTTTGCTAAAACAAAGAACGAATAAAATAAATTTCTTATCATGTAATTGAAAAACAGTTGAGGTTTTATAAGATTTTTTGTAATTTAAGGTCACAAGAAACGTCGCAAAATAAGAAAAACAAATTGTTTTTTTTTTTAAATTTGTTGAATTTTGTAATACAACTTCGTTTCTACTGAGTGTTCCTCGACATCACACAGATTTTTGTTTAAACTGCGGTTAAATTTTGTACTAATCTTCAACCTCAGCTAACGGAAATGGCGCTTTTGAACATACGGTTATTTACACATTGGTTTTGACATAATAAGCATCAGTTTTGTAAAGAAAAAATATATACAAAAGCACACACTTTTAGTCAACTTGTAATGTACGTACGTAATACAGAAAATGTAAAGGATAGTTTTTGTTTTGTTCTACCTTTAACATCTACATCCACATTTTAATTTAACATGCGTGACCGATTTTGGAATATTTCCAAAATTTTCACATGCCTGAAGTGTACAATTGCTTTACATCCCGAGATAAAAATATTTAGTCTCTCAGAGTCTCTGAAAGCGAGACTCGAGTCTCGCTTTCAGAGACTCTGAGAGACTAAATATTNGTCTCTGAACGAGAGACTCGAGTCGCTCATAGAGAGATCCTCATTTCGTATCCAGTCTCTAAACGAGAGATTCGAATCTCTGAGAGAGAGACTCGAATCTCTGAATGAAACTTCAACATATTTCAGAGATCCCAGTCTTTCTACGAGAGACTCGAATCTCTCAATTTTCAGTTTTATTCATTCAGTCTCTCTGTGAGAGACTCGAATCTCTGAATTGACAATTTTATCGTTCGAATCTTTTACAAAGAGACTGCGAGAGATCCATAAAAACACCTGGGCAATAACTGAGAGACTGTGAAAGACTGTGAGAGACACACTCAGAGACGCTGAAAGACTCTGAGAGACTGGAAAGAGACTGAAAATTTTTGTCTAGGGATCTCATTCTTTAATAACTTCTCATAATACGAAATTTTTACAAAACTTTTCTATTACTTTAGGTTACGCTAAAGTGATAAGTCTTGTGATATTCTACAAGTAATAAAATATGTTACCTAATAGCAATGTATGTATGTATTTATAGAAGCTCAGATAGAAATAAAATATTTTATCTATTTATGCACAATGTTTTTCTCACCTTTTCTCCTACAACATGAGTATTCTTAATTAAGATTTTATGGGTCAAGCTAATAAGCCGAAATGGTTAGTTTTAAATGATAATTAGGTTGAATACATGCGGAACAACCATAAATTGACACTTATCGACGGTTTTGTAGGAGATAAATGACTGTCTCAATTAAAAAAACACAACAAAAACACGATATTTAATTCATAATTGACTGTATCACTGAAAACACTGGCGCCCCGACGAGTAATTTATGTTGTTTGCGGAATAAATTTTAATGTAAAATTGCCACTTAATAATCCTGGCGTCGGAATAAATACGAGAATTAAAATTAAAAACTGCATGCCGTTCACCACATTGAATTGCACCTAATAACAGAGTGCCATTCTTAAAATGTACAAACGATTTTTCAGCGTAACGAATCTAAAAGCGGATTTCATTTCTATTACTTTATACTGAATTTATTAATTTTAATTACTACTTTTGCCCATTGAGGCGCCAAAAGATATAAAAATTAAATTACCCATTTTATGTTCTATCGAGTGATGCTACAATATTCATTAAAAAAATCATAAAGAAACAAAGTAACAGGTAGCAATAGGTAGATCAGAAGAAAACCGAAAAGTTCTTACTGGTTTTAAACGTCGGATACTTTTTAAATACGTTTCTATAATAACGTTATTCCTACTTACAATTCTGTAATAAATAAAAAATAATATTTGAAATTGACATAGACTTTGGTTAGTTAATATAGATTGACACTTTCGAATTTTATGTTCAATTAAATTAACAATATTATAACTGTAAGTGTATCTAATTGGTAACAAAAGAACAAAAAGATTAATGTTTAAGCCATCCATACGTATTCACATAAATTAGTCTTACAGAAGAGAACACGACGCAGAAAAACAAATCAAAAAAAGTGTAATTGCCCACTTTCTTTTGTGTATTTTCAACATTTAAAACAAGTAATTATGTAGATTACTTAATTTTATTTTACTGTTCCATCTCATCAAATTATTCATTATCATCATAGGATCGTCAGTCCTAAGACTAGTTGGACGGACGCCTCCTTAAATGGGTATCTCGTAAGTCTTTAATTGTTTAGAGTTTGTAATAAGTTAAATAGAAATAGAACCTTCTCAATCTCAAAGTAAACTACTATATTACTATTAAACATAATCATGTCTTAAGAACTAAATAAGAGCTAAACTAATTGAAAACTAAAAATTTTAGACGTGTACAAACTAAACTAAATTAAAAAGGTTTCTATCAATCTGTTTAGTTTACACTGAATGAATATTTCGGTAGTTGATTGAAGCGTGGAGCTTTTCGGTTGGGTAGATTATAAATTTAATTTGCATTTGCTGCTTCGTTTTCCATTTACCTCGTCCTACAGGGAGAGTCATTTAAATAGGGCTCGTTCTTCCCAAATAATTCGTAATCAAGGAGGAAAGGATGCAAATTCTACGATTTTATCATGGGTATGTGATGTTAACCCATTTCATTAACTTCAACTTTCCAAGTCAAATAGTTAATGTTGTTATCGTCACAAAGGTGCTAGCCGTAGGATTATGAATCCGAGGAAAAGAAAAATTTCGAAGCGTTCGAAATGTGGTGTTATAGGTGAATGATGAGGATAACGTGGATAGAAAAGGTTAGAAATGGAGAGGTATTAGAAAGAATAGGAGAACAGAGGACTCTATGGAAGCCAATACAAAAAAGGCGAGATAGGTTGGTCAAAACATTTTATCATCCACTAGTACTATTCCAATATAAATTTGCTTCTCATTCAAATTAAAAATTCTGCTATTCCTTGCTTAGTTTTTAAATATATGAACAAAAAATGAGACCGATAGTTAAAAAAATCATTTCTAAGAAGTAATCATCTACCGTATTAGGCAGAAATCTATTTCGAAGAGTCAATGGTCAAGAACCCTTGATGAGTTTTCACGTCAGTGACTGGAAGGAAGAATGCCATGATGATGAAATTTTCATCAAAAGAAGCGTTCTGCAAGAGACTCCGAGTGTCAGATTTCTCGTTTTAAGTTTTAGGAAAAATTGAAAGATTAAACATTAAAAGCAGTTTCTGGATCTTGTTATTTTCCGTTTCCTTGAAAATGCAGACTGTATACTTTTGCTGATTTCGTTGGTTTTTACTGTATTTTCCAGTCTCACACAAATAATAGGAACCCAGATAGAGCACACTGGCAATCCATTTCTTTCACCGCTCTATATCCCAAAGCCTGTTTGAAGTGTCATACAAACTCATGTAACAACTTTTACTCCTTTATTCATTTCTGATATATATATATTTTTGAGTTACTACTTTTTCTAGGCATATGTACGAAAAAAAACACTTTTGGGTGTTTCATTCCCACAAGGCACTAATGCTATTGGGCGGGCAGTCCCTTCGGACTACGCCGGAAGCTAGGGCAGAAGGCCCTTTCAGGAATCGTGGGAATGGGTTGGTGGTGGTTCGAACGAGAAAGATGAGACGGACGAAATGAAGACAGAAGAGAATGAAAGATTACCTATGGAATATTACTGCCACAACATTTGCCGAAGTGATCCAAGGAAACCACAGAAAAACTTGGGCCAAGGCAGGTTAAACAATGGTCTAAACCAGGTATGGGCAACACGCGGCCCGTTAAACATGTTTATGCGGCTCGCCAAGTATTTCTAAAATTGAATTTATTTTATCGACTTTGAATCGAAAATGTTTTCCACGCCATTTAATATCCACGTGGATACAGTGCTCGAAGACTTTCAAATGGAAATGATTGACATGCAGAACAATACCGATTTAAAAAATGTATTTTTCTCAGTAAACATCAAAATTTTTTATAAATCGTATGTGAACCCTGAGAAATTTCCTCTTTTGACGAAAAGAAAAATGATGTCTCAGTTCGGAAGTACGTACATATGTTTGCGAACAATTATTTTCAACCATGAAATTAGTCGGAAATGACCACCGATCAAGACTGAGTGATGCACGATTAGAAAGGTGCGTACGTGTAGGTACCTCATCAATTCCGGTTGATATTTATCGGCTGGTCTAAACCTCTAGGCCAGGGATTTTTATAAAGAAAAGTTTAATCAGGTCAAAGAAGTGCCATCAAATAATTTTGTCTCTATGATTATTGGGAAAATAATAATAATATGAAGTTAAACTTTTTTATTTACTACAAAAAAATAGGAACGTTTTGCAATGTTTAAATTATACGTGTTTAGTCTCTTTGTGAGGCACTCGAATCTGAATTGACAATTTTATCGTTCGAATCTCTCATACAGAGACTGAGAGACCCATAAAAACACCTAGGCAATAGCTGAGAGACGCTCTCAGAGACGCTGAAAGATTCTGAAAGACTGAGAGACTGGAAAGAGACTAAAAATTTTTGTCTAGGGATCTCATTCTTTAATAACTTCTCATAATACNAGCTTCTTCAAACAATTAAAAGTGTTTGGTAACGGATTTCATGTTTCCAAAATTTTGTTATTAGCATTTTCACTTGTATTACCTGCCAATCTTTCTGTTTCAATTAGCTTCCTTATTGAACTAGACTTTATGATTGATATTAGTGACGTGCCCAAAATATTTTGTCGCGTGCCATTGGTTCGCCATCCCTGCTCTAGGCCATGCCGCTCGGTGATATGTACGAATAGAACTAGATGTATTTACAAAAGTCCCTATGCGTTTGGCAAATATGTGACCTGACTTTCAGTTAGGACAATCCTGGGTATGAGTGTCGTCACTCCAGATGCTTACTTAGTCTATATTAATCGTATGTACCCATGCATATTGTACACCCTATTGTAGACTTGTACAGTATAAAAATGTTTCCTTATCTGTATACAATAAGTAATATGTATAGATACCGTAGATATAACGCCTTTGGGCCGCACGATGAGAGCTACATGTGGTGACATTAACCGCATTTAATAGTCGATTATGTCCCGTGCCGCTTTCGCTATTTATTATCATTGTCGCGTCTCGTCGGTCGTTCCAATTGTAAAAATCGGAAACGTCGAGAGACATTGTAATACGCGTAGGCGCAAACCGCGGACGGCATTAGGCCGTGGATGAAATAAGCGGCAAAAAAAAACAATAAATTATCGAAGGGGATGATTTATTAGTGAAACGCGGCTGGAGGTAACGAACGTCGCGTCTGTGTCGGGATCAGCAAAAGGGATCGCCGCGCCACGCCAACTACGAAAACGATACATAATATCTGTAACCGCGACTTCGCCACTACGTCGATGATGAAAATTAATGGTCGTCTCTATAAAAATGTTTAGATTTCATTTGCAGCTTCTTCTTTCAGTCGTGAAGCATGAATGCGTAGTATTATTAATATGCATCCGAGAGTTACGATAATGGTAAAGCGAGTTGTAGAAGTTTAAAGATTAGCTCCTTATATGTATAAAACGATATTATCTAATAACGCACAACATTGGAAAATTACCCGAATCTTCTTACAAAGCCAAAAAACATCGTTGAACATACAATAATTTGATAAATTTATTCTGAAGGCCTGACAAGGATCGTCAGGATAAAACTAAAAATTCTAATTTTCTAGGTTAAACAATTAAACATACACTTTGCGTAGAATGACAGTAACTACTGTCCATTATTGTAATTGAGTAAATCAAACTTTCTCTGTCACATCACTTTGAATACATGCTTATTATTAGATATCTGGGAGCGATCGTGAGATTTCGAAAAAATTTTGAGAAACTATGAAAGTTTTGTTATTTTTCATCAAAATCCCTCTATAATTTCTATTCTGTGTCAGCATCAATAACGATGAACAAAAATTCAAATTGTTAGAAATTGTTAAAAGTTACAAATTAAGTATCTGTTAAGTCCATTCCACAGACTTCACTCTGTTTAAAAAATGTTCCTACACTGCCACTGTACTGGAACATGGAACATTAACAGAATGGGTCATATGAAAAAAAAGAATCATACCCGGCGCATCCACCATTTCGTTTAATTTTTATAAGATGCAGCGATTTTTAAAGGTTATTATAAATTTAAAACAAATGTATACAAAATAAAACTGAAAAGCTTATGCTTGTAAATGAATGAAGAACTATGCAAAAATAGCAGCATAATCGAATGTATCGGATATCTAAAAAGAATCTATCCCATACAGTAATTCAATCTGATATAAAAGTCTCGAATAATTTCGAATAGTGTAGCAGTCTAAATTATAAGGTTAATTGTTTTTATTCTGTGATTATAGTACCAAATGTAAACTTAGAAATAAAGTCAAATTATTGCCTATTTGTATTTTCCTCATACAGTTCCTTAAAAGCCGAATAGGCGTCTGCAACTGAAACTATCCTGAAACTGGGATAATTCGAAATAATTTTATATAAGCAACCGTATCTGAAACCGGTATAATATTGATTATATATCCGTATCTAAAATTTCATATCAATGATAATCCTGCTGTTCAACAGTAATTAAGTTATAATAATAGATAATAATCAGTGGTCGAACTGATTTGAAGGTTATAAACTGTGTTATACAATGTCCCAATCCTTAAACTTTCTGCACCTGTTGTGAAACACTATAATATCATCACCATGAGGTCGTCAGTCTTAAGACTGGTTGGACACGCACCTCCACTCTTTCCTAAACATTTCCCTAAAACAAGAACAACTCACATAGTTAACTATCTGCGAACAGTAATTTAATCTAGGCCTACCTCTACCCCTCCTAAGTCCCGTTTCTGCCTCTAATATGCCCCTGACTAGACCTTCATGCCTGAGAAGCTGTCCTACCAACCTATCTCGCCTATTTCTCATTGACTCTGTTCTCCTATTCTTTCCAATACCTCTTCATTTCTAACCTTCTCTATCCACGGTATCCTCGTCATTCGCCTATAACCTCACATTTCGAACACTTCTAATCTTTTCTTTTCCGCCGCGCCTACTGCCCATGTTTCGCACCCGTACAGCGCCGCGCTCCAAACATTCACCTTTAACAACCTTTTTTGAATTTCTAAATTAACCGTTCGCGAGCATAGAAGTGACTTCCTTTTATTGAAGGCGACTCGACCCTTCGCTGTCCTCTGCTTTATATCCCTACTACTCCTTCCGTCCTGACTTATCTGACTTCTTAGATACCTAAAATTATCCAGTTCTTCTAATTTTTTGTCTCCTATCTTTATATTCGCTCTTATCATCTGCAAATCTAAGCATACTAATCTTTTGCCCCTGTATATCTATCCTTAAAATTGTCATGTCTTTAATGATGTTGATCGCGTCTTCCATGTATAGATTATAAATTGTAACAAAAATTAAAGTAAAAGTTCTGTTATCAGCAATTTGTTTAGTCAAACTCGGCAATATTGTTTTGGTAGATGCCAATACTATATTATCAAGAGTACCTAAGGAACACTTTTTATAAAACTTTTGACAAGTGTTTTTGAACAGTTCAACTGGAATAATTTTTGTCGTTTCGACTATTTTTGCAATACTTCGGTAGTGCTTTGTAGAAGAGATTGTTCTTAGCATTTTACATGGTCAGTTGTAAATATGTTTCTCACCGATACAGACGCCGCCCATATGAGATAAAACCGTGTCAAAAAAGTCGTTATAAACCACATTCAATGCCACCTTTTCCTTCAAGTAGTCCCTACAATACATAATTCGTAAAGGCAGTAAACTGAACAGCCATTCAATCACGTCGTTCGAGAATTAATTAGATATACCACCATCCGCCCCAACCAAATTTATTAATCGTTCATCCTTCGATCCTTCCGAGAATTCGGTCGGTATTAATTTGGACTACACCTTTTACGACAAGCGAACCAGCAGCAGCAACAGCTGAGATGGAAGGACTGTATGCTGCGAACGAACATCATAAAGACACCCAAGCGGACCAATCATTTAATAACCGTTCCTAATTGAACGACAAGGGTGTGCATAACTGCCAACCTTTGCTATCCACTACAATATCAAAGAAAAAATACACACAATATGCAAAATTGAGTGACGCGCCATAAAAAATTAGTTTCTCTGATTAACTGACTATAGATTAGGCAGAGATGACATTAGTATACTTCGTTTACTTTCTATAGCGATGTAACCTTCAGTTTGACCGGCGCAAAGTAGAAAAGAACAGCACTCGGCCAGAAAAGGAAGGAGACAACTCTCGGCCAAACTCTTAACCAGTGAGGAGCGTATAATCCGTACAGTACTGCACCGAAAAATTGACCATTTTATCCACTACAATTGCATTGCTCAAATGTGCTGTTATTGGTACCATTTACTACTGAAAATATCAACGAGATGTTTATCTATATTTGAACATATATTAAAGGCTTTAACGCTTGTTTTCGACTCGCACTACTATTCATGATTGAACTAAACTTTCGGCAGGTACTGTTTGTTTGTTTAATGAACAAGAGTCGAGACTATAATGAGCTTTTTTTTCCTACCTACGATTGCCAGCGCGCATCCAAGACTTTGGAAGGGGCATATCGCTAGAGAAAGTAAATGAAGTATATTAAGAAGAAGATTAAATAGTAGAATTAATAATTATCTCCTATGCAAAGACATAAAAAAATATTTGAGTACAATTGTGTCTTGGAAGCCGTTAAGGATGAATGCAACTTTAAGAGATCATATCTCAACTTAGCGCCCAATGAGACTTTTTATCAATATCTGACGACAACTACCAGAATCCAAAGTTTCAGAGTTTTACAGAAGGACATTTCTTGTAAGGATCTAGTGGAGTCCTTTGTTTATAATAGTAATTCTCAACCATTTATTTAAACGTTTAATTTCTAATTTATAGGTTTTGGTCTATTAATAAAGTTGAACCGAATATGCTCTCAAATCTTTTATAAATTACTGATAATACTCATTTTTATAGAATCTAGTTATCCTGTACCAACAAGGAGATTAAACTGTTTAACTCGTTATTATGCCTCTCAAGATAACTGTGCCTTTTTAGGCTAATATAAAATCGCGGAAATTTTATTAACGAAATAACCGACATTCTAAACAACCTTTTCTAATTTGTTTATTGTATTTTCTTGATTTTACAAAAAAATATATATATACATTGCAATTCTTAAGCGGCGTTAATTTTAATTGAGGCCATTAGTCATTGTAAACCTTTTCTAACAGAAAATAAATTTGAATTTAATTTGATTCAGCTTGTCCAATTAATATTTACAAAAAAACGCCGCAAATGTGGAATAATTCATCATTCATTTATTAAATTGCAATAAGAAATCCTTTCATTTACATGTCTTTTAATTAGAAAAACTTTATTTGCATAAAAATATTTTTCCGTTTTGCCACTAAATGTAAATGTGAATGTCTATTTCTACGACTGTTTCTAATTAAATTATTATTTTACGCAGTTGTGTACTACCGTAGCAATATATATAAGTACCTACTTAGGATAAATAAATGTTAAAAGTATTTATAAATTATTATAAATNTATCAAGATCAATTCAAATACTTACAATACCGTTACAAAATTATTTAAAAAAGAACTCCCAGACTGCATTAAAAATTATCTTTAATTACTTTATGTGTACCTATACATGTATAAATTAATGTAATAACGGAATGATTAAACTAATTAATATATTTGTTATAATTAACTAGATATTCTGCCTTACATTTGTATTTCCATTTATGCTAAATTTTAAATAAATCATTCGATTTCACTCGTGATAAGTAAATCGAAATAAATATATCCCGATATCAGTGAAGACTCATCTGTGATTATTTATCTAACTAAAACGTCCACAGCCTGCAACTTAGCCAATTAATAAAGTTGTATAATGAATGCGCAATGAGGCGAAATATCATCAAATTAATTATTTTCCAGACTTTTCTTGAATACAACATGGAATTAATGGAGGAAGTATTCGATTTATGCGTGGAAAGGCAAAGAAATATACTTTTTATGTAACATTTTACTGTCTCTTCTAACTAGTTTGTTAGTTTGCTGCAGTAACATTATAATATTAGTAAGTCGCGCACATAAGTGAAATTTTGAGACGCGGATGAAAGCTGTAAAATGTGAATCTTAACAAGCTTTGGTTTTTGAATAAAATAAAATAAATACAAAGAAGAAAACACCAAAATATATTTTGCAGACTATTGAATCTCATCGGTCCATCACTTAGATCTCAGAATTAGTAAAATTGTTGCCCTTCCCTGCGGCATTAATAAAAACAAAAAATTGTCTCTTTTGAAAAATTTAAAGATTAAAAAAGCTCTCAACAACTAGAGTTAATCTTTGCGGAATCGTTTAGTACATATTTTACTCAAAAACCTTTGATAGTGATTGCGTGACAGAAACTTGTGAAGATTTCATTAAAACCGTGAAACTTTCTACTTTGCTTCATTTTTATATCTTACTTTGAAGTGTGTTTCACAAGAAGTGCAACCCTTATAATGTTAATTTTAAATGAAAGCTTTCTAGTTTTTTTAATATTCTAACATTCAAACATAAACTGGGTATCTATTGCACATAATTTCTATAATATATTTTTTAATTAGCATGCACCATAATAAAAAGAAGTCACATCTATGCTCGCGAACGATTAATTTAGAAATTCCAAAAAGATTGTTAAAGGTGTATGTTTGGAGCGCAGCGCTGTGCGGGTGCGAAACATAGACAGTGGGCGCTGCGAAAAAGAAAAGGTTAGAAACGTTCGAAATGCGGTGTTACCGACGATTGATGAGGATACTGTGGATAGAGAAGGTTAAAAATGAAGAGGTATTAGAAATAATAGGAGAACAGTCAATAAGAAATAAGCGAGATAGGTTGGTAGGATACCTTCTGAGACATAAAGGGCTAGTCAAAGACATATTAGAGGCCGAAACGGGAGTAAAGAGGAGTAGAGGTAGACCTACATTAGAGTAGATTTCTGTTCGCAAATAGTTATGTAAGTGGGATGTTCTAGTTTTAGGGAAATGCGAAAATTAGCTCAGGATATAAAGGAATGGAGGTGCGTGTCCAACCAATCTTAGGACTGACGACCTTATGATGATGATGATGCACTATAAGAACTATAACCATAATTAATTTATTTGTATTAATTAACTTATTATAAAATCATATTATTATTATATTTCAAATACCATTTAATTAGAAAGTTCCGACTATTTATTTTAATCATTAAATTTTGTTTAAATTAATTAAATTACTGCAAAAAGTTTAGCCATTTCAGCACTCTTTTTTCTTTTTTATTAACGTTGAAAATTAAAAATAAAAAGAATATTAAGTTTTTAAAGGTTCATCGGCGATATCTAGTGTTATTTACGTGTGCGGTAGACGATTTTGATAGATTACGGAGTCGTAGAAATTAATATCATTAGGGTAATTTATGCAAATTTTAATTTAGCTTACGTTTACTGGGAACTGATGTCCATGACTACGTGTAACAACATGGAAATTGGTTTTTTATGGTTAACGTTTGATGAAATATCATCCCACGGGTATAGAATTACTTCGTTCGTTAACATTTGTAATTCCTCCATTTAACTATCCAAGAAAATGCTTAAAACAATTTAAGGACAAAAGATAAAAAATACGAACTCTAATAAGGTGGAAATGTAATATTATGTAACTGCGAGTATCTATATAAAAATGAGTTTTTTGTAATTGTTTTTATTGTGGATTTAACCAGCATCGGATTTAACAAGCAGAGACCTATGGGCATAAATAAGATGGGGTATGTTTTCAAAAATTTTATATCTGCACCCAAAGTTTTGTGATGTGTTTTATTGTTTTTTTTTTCTCGAATTTTGTTTTTCATTACCACCCAATGTCTTCATTATTTACTTCATTACTGGGGTAGGATAAAACAAATGTGAGAAAAATGTGAAGATAAACTAGAAGATGAGATAAGAATACGTATAGAATAAAGTGAGAAAAAGATGAGGTTGAGACATACATGTTTCAATATCCACTTTCTCAAATGAACAATTTATAAGTTTTGCCACATAATCGCATTCCCCGAGATAAAAATGTTCCGTCTCTCAGAGTCTCTGAAACCGAGACTCGGGACTCCGTCTCTCATCGAGTCTCGCCGGTGTCGCTGAGAGAGACTGTCGAGAGACTGTCAAAAAAACTGTTTATCATCTCTGAAGCAGAGACTCGAATCGCTCATAGAGAGATTCTCATTTCGTATCCAGTTTCTGAACGAGAGACTCGAATCTTTGAAGGAGAGACTGAAATCTCTCAATAAATGGTGTCTCGATAGACATGGTTAAAATTTTCATACATATTTCAGAGATCCCAGTCTTTCTACGAGAGACTCGAGATTCTCAATTTTTCAGTTTTATTTATTCCGTCTCTCTGTGAGAAACTCGAATCTCTGAATTAACAATTTTATCGTTCGAGTCTCTGATACAGAGATTGTGAGAGATCCACAAAAACACCTAGGCAATAACTGAGAGACTGTGAAAGACTGTTAGAGACGCTCTCAGAGACGCTGAAAGACTCTGGAAGACTCTGAGAGACTGGAGAGAGACTGAATTCTAATATGTGGAATAATTCCACTGCAATCTATATGTATATGTTTTAAGACGCATATTATATTGAAAAAAACTTAAACTTATCAGGATTATTGTTCGAAATAAAACAATTAGGCACTTTTTAAAAAGATGCTTCTTACAATATATATATTTATTAATTTTATAAGTGAAGTGGACATGGAGGGTATCCATACACGACTTACAACTTGATATGTAGGAAATATGTACACAGGGATGTGTATTGATTGAGTAAAATATAAATAAATATTTATGTGAGTGTAGAGTACGTATGTATAATGGTCTGAGTAAACAAAGATTAATGTGTTGCGAATGCATTTAAATAAATAAAAATATCGACTCTGACATTGCACCACGAATATAGATCGTTATCGGGTCCGGTGTAACGAATTAAGGATACCAGGAATAATAATGGTGTCTGAGACTTCACATTCTTCCACACCATAAGATCGAAGATAAAATATTTCGCGCTTTTTATTGCAGAACGCCACAAGTTGTTAAAAATTTAGTACAGTTGCGGAGTCGCGAATATCTCGCTTGTACAAAGATCCACCGCCCGCTAAAATATTACCACGCGTTTTATGACTCGTACGCTTATTTATAATAACGGGCATGCCTGAGAAAATGGGTACACAAATTCTCCCGGTCCGGATTCGGGGGCATGATTAAATTAGTTTAAACAAGACAGAGTTTGTGTCTCTACTTAATGTATGTATTAGAGCTCCTGTTTTTAAACTTTAAAAAAGGGTAAAGGTCTAGATTATCCCCCCACTCCCTTCGGAGGGTTTGAAAGAGGAGGTCTTCCTGAGTAAACCACTATAAAAAGTTCGCGGCGGTCACACCCCTATAAAAAGTTATGGGATTGCAAAGTTCTGTAATTTTCCAATTTTCATACACTATAAAGTCTAATAAAATTTAATAGATTACTTATTATTACTAATTATCCAACATTTATAATATTGATAATCAGTAAAGAGCCAAAAAAAAAACTAATTGGAAGCGGTTGAAACCATATTTGGTGAGTTTTGCGATTCTATTATCTTAAAACCAATCATTACAAATATTTAAATAATTTTTTATATAAATTATTGATTGTTTCTATGTAGTTTTCATTGTTTTCATTTTCGAATATTCTTTGGAAATTAATATACAAATTACATTTACATACCCACAAGCATATGAAAATCAACAAAATAATAAACTTTGAACCCAAATAACTTTTCATAGGGGTGAGACCGCCGCAAAGTTTTTATGGTACAGTGGTGGGGGAGACCTCCTCTTTCAATCCCCCCTGCCCCCGCCTCCGAAGGGTCTGGGTGGGGGGATAATCTAGACCTTTACCTAAAAAAGTCCTATGTAATGTACCTCATCATCATAAGGTTGTCAGTCCTAAGACTGATTGGACACGCACCTCCACTCTTTCCTATCTTGAGCTAATCTTCGCATTTCCTTAAAACTAGAACGTCCCACAGCCTTAAATATCTCCGAATAGTAATCTAATGTAGGTCTACCTCTACTCCTCTTAACTCCTATTTCTTTAACAAACTTTTTCGACTTTCTAAATTAACCGTTCGCGAGCATAGAAGTGACTTCTTATTATTTAAGGCCACTCGACCCTGCACTATCCTCTGCTTTATATGAAAAATTTGGAAAAATCACCGTCAAATACATTTCAGAGTGAGCTTTTCGCCATTTTAGAAATGCTTCATCGATGGTATGGAAGTGGGAACATTTTTGGCCTGTGTTTGAAATCTTTTTAAAAGGCTATCAAAAGTATACATATATAATTAGTTCCTCCTAAATGCAACCACTTATGATCGAGATACAGAAGGAAAAGTTTTGCGTTATTGCCAAAGTACGTAATTTTCGTTTTGAAGCCGGTCTGTTCAGCTTTGGACCATGTGGGGGAGTGAGGGTGGTCCAAGTTAAAGCTTAATGTGCATACGTTAGTTTGAAATTTTTTTCACACCACCTCTAGTAGAATGCGATCTTAATGACGACACTGATAATGAACAATTTTCTGTGATTAAAGATTTCAATGATTGGCTAATCCCATCAATTGTGCCTAGAAAGAGATTTTGTTTTACTTTTCTTTTGTATCAGGAAACCTGAAAAATTTTAAAGAAAAGCAACATAGTTTTAAGAGAGAAAGCGAAAAGCTACAGTAGACACCCCAGACAAAAATCTCTCTCCAGTCTCTCAGAGTCTTTCAGCGTCTCTGAGAGCGTCTCTCACAGTCTTTCACAGTCTCTCAGTTATTGCCTAGGTGTTTTTATGGATCTCTTACAGTCTTTGTATGAGAGACTCGAACGATAAAATTGTTAATTCACAGAGAGACTGAATGAATAAAACTGAAAAATTGAGAGTCTCGAGTCTCTCGTAGAAGGACTGGGATCTCTGAAATATGTTGAACTTAGAAGACACCACTTATTGATAGAATCGAGTCTCACGTTCAGAGATTCGAGTAGCTCGTTCAAAGACTGGATTCGAAATGAGGATCTTTCTATGAGCGATTCGAGTCTATCTTTCAGCGATATCAGAAAGGCTCGATGAGAGACAGAGACTCGAGTCTCGCTTTCAGAGACTCTAAGAGACTGAACATTTTTATCTTGGGCACATATTAATCTAAATTCGAATTAAACAGACGATTTATAATGTAAAATCCACACCAAATCTTCAGTTAGAGAAATGGAGAAATTCAAGTTAAGAAACTTGTTCAATATTCGCGTCATGATATAATCAAATTAAGCTTGAGTAATATCTACGCCATGCATATTTATTATTTAATAATGAGGCTACTTGTTCTTCATGTTGCGCTCATTTTGAGAACGAAATCCTTGAATAAACGTCAACCGCTAGGTCGTTCTGATGATTTTATAAAACGTTGTTTCAAAATGTTGGGGGCCTTATTAATATTCCAAAAGTGTCTGGCGCTTGTCTGCCCGCTTTTTTTTAATAAAACTGCATTAGATCAATTACTTTCTCGCCTTAGCAGGACCATAAATAACAATAAAGTCCATTAGCGGTGATTTTCTTAAATTAAACGTTTGAGGGGTTCACGATCAGTTTACTGCCGTTCAGTGAATTGAAAGAAAGCTACTTTTGATTGATTTAAGTTTCAAGTGTCTGCACCAATACGGTAGGCTCCAAAACGATTACATTCTGAACAGTGCTAGGTATTTAATAATTTCTGTCGTAATATACTCATGCGAACGACGAATTACAAAAGAGTGTTTTATATTTAAGGACGTTTTATACATTTTTATCTCGCAACAAACTCTGCGTTTTTACATATGCACAATGTTGAAGTATGTCGAAGTATATGTCGGCCAGTTAGCAATAAATTTGTTCTAAGAATGCATTACTTAGTCACAGAAATAATATTTCTATGTCGTCTCTTGCCTATCCCCATCGTGTTTCTCAAAGAGATGCAAATGGCGATTCCTGGAGCTATAGATTATGGAAGCCTGCACCGGAATATTACTAACGAATTACCGAAGAACCCCTGTCCCTTATTTACGATTCCGGAACGTGATTTTCTTACCTAAACGTACTTTATTTCTACGAATATTAACAAAACATGTTATGCTGTACCTGCCAGGATGCTCACGTGAAAGATTTCAAATAGAATGATTGCACCGTTTATTGGAATTTCTCATTTTTAAAATCCAACGTATTTCCACAATTCACTAAATATTTTGAGAAACCTTGAAACTTACAATATTAATTATCACATATTTCAATATGAATTTGGAACATACATACAATTTAGACAACTTTTAGAAGTGAGTTAGTTTAATATGAAATATTTATCCCTCATTAATTTGAGGTAGCGTGTAGTGGGTAAAAAATTCAAAAATGAATTTGGAAATTAAAAACAGAGTATTTTAGACCGCAGTCAGGCTGTATATAACCAGGATAGGCTTAAAAAATTCAGGATATACTGAAAGGCGACATTTTTCGACAGTTTTTGTGTTATTATATAAAAGAGAGCATTCAACCCTCTCATTGAAAATCCGACAACCAAAAGATAAAATTTCATTGGTTTACTGTTCAAAGGATTTTTTGAACAGGACTTAATGTAGTCTAGAACATTGGTGATGGTGATAGGACCATTAACCGTATAGTGACTTTGTTGGGTATCAGATAAAATCACTATCCGGTGCATCACTAATTAAAAGGTTAGTGTTAATTCTTGGCCCTTTTTGCACGAACAAAATCATACAAAAATTGGTATTTATCGGTTCTTCTGTTAATTAAATTTATTTGAAAGTAACTGAAAATACAGCTCAAAACTTAAAAAATTTTGGAAACTTTAATAAATTCAAGCTAGTGACTGGGGCAGACTGCAAATATTCCCTAAGCTGGTGTACACGTGGCTTCGGCCCTGTAATGCGACGCCAAGTCGTAATGCATCTGAACCAAGAATAATTTCAAAATACAAAACATTCAACTTTTAGTTCTTTAATAAGCAGTAGGTACTATTTAAAACACACGGATAATTTAACCAAAAATGTAATTATCTTCGACTTCCTATCGCTATATTAGTATCTCGCTTTAGATTTGTCCCAGAGCTAGAGCTTTCCTAAGATCACTTTCTTACTTACTCCTGCTACCAACAATTTTTGATGTGAAGCTTTTTGTTTGCAGAAAACAATTTTTTGGTTCAAGAATTACAGGTGGAAACTGGAAAAAGGTGGAATTGTATAGAAAGAGCTCCAAAGATATTGATAAGCAAACAAGAAGAGAAAATATGGAAAGAAAGGGAGGAAAAATCAAATTAGTTGAAATATGAAACAACATAAGGTAAAAGCGAATTAGTTTTAACAGCAAGATTTAGCCTGGGAAGTGAAAATAGGTCGATAAGGACTGGGAAGAAGAAAGGAAGAACAAACAGAATAGCTCAAAACCCCAACGCCAAAACACAACACTGTAGTTGGAAGTAACAAAGTTACCTTCTTCTGGGCCTGAAGTAAACTAAACCTAAATGAGAACGAATCCTAATTTATACTAGTAGTTGTTAAGGTTCAGTGAATATGACCCAATGCCAACAAGATAGATGTTCAATGGACCTTTACAATCATAAAAGTAATTAAACTAGAGTAAATAGCGAAAATCCAGGGATAGGACCGTTGTCAATGTTAAGAACAATTTGTTTATTTTTATAAATGTATAAACTTTCAAAACTATCTAGTAAACGATTATTCTTAACTTGCTTAACTAACTTACGATTATTAATATTAATATTATGTTCATCAGTAAGAATATGTCGGGCAACACTAGATTTTTCTTCTCTACCAAACCTTGCATGAGCTAGATGTTCCTTAAATCTAGTTTTGATTGACCGTCTAGTTTGTCCAATATATTTTTTACTACAGTCATTACAACTAATTTCAAACAGATGCTAATAAGACCAAGTTTATTACTATGCCATAAGAGCCAAGATTTACTCGAGGACTCGAGGGTATTTTTCGAAAACTTGGTTTACGGATTGCTTACAGTTCAAATGGCAACTCCATTCAAACTCTCCTTGGTAACCGTAAGGATACGGCAACTACATTCAAACTCTCCTTGGTAACCCTAAGGATAAAATTCCATTCTTAAAAAAGTCGGGGATATATGAAATTGTTTGTAAAATTCATATGTAGGTATCAATTTTTTAGTCTTTCATAATTTCAATTTTTATTCAAATGGTAAAAAAGAACAGTAACAATATGGTTTAACTTATACTGTAAATTTCCCGGAGTATTTTTGTAACTTTTATGCATTTATGTATATCAATGTATCGAAATTCAACACACTAGATGCAACAGAGTATTTAATAATAATTGTAAATGATTACAACTTACGTTTGTGAATAGAAATAGATTATTTAACTAATAGTTGTATTAAAACAAATGTTGACAAATGGTTTGTTTATTAATAAGATCTGTTTGTTGTTTGTATTGTGTTACTAGTATCGATTATGTCATTTTTATTTATAACAGTTCCGTAATATCGGTAATAATGTAAAATGTACGGAGTGCATTTTTATTAATTGTTTTTCCTCTCGTAATCAATTTTGTCGCCCGTCGACAACCACGGCATTCACTTAAGGATACAATGTCTATTTAATGCATACGACGTGATATCATTTATTAAACAAAGTACTATTCAATCGGTCTAGATCTACTAATTCATCAGGCAATAAATGACTTTATTATACGGAGGTATTTGAATAAATTGTCTCTTATTAAGTTATTTTTCAATTTTCTAATTGTTCGGTCTACACAATAAGGAGAATGAAAAGGTATATATGCAGGCACGTTAATGACAAACAAAAATATTTCAAAGTTATTGACGAAAAGCTTACCATAAAACATTTCTTCCAACTAGCGATAAAATAAAAATACAAAAAAAAAACTCTTCAGGATGACATCAGTTGAGAAACTATTATTCAGGTTTCTAACATCGGACGATTTCAAGTAAATTATTTCGTCTTGTTTTGACATTACGTATTAATTCTACAGATAAACAATTATAATGCACGAATGTACCTAACTAATGTTTTTTTAATTTGTGCAGTACTTTTACATATGTAAATCGTGGTAATTGCGGAAAAAATATAGCGAGAAATTGAAAGAATTAAATANAATTACAATTGTTATAGTATTTTGTGTCTTCATCTGCGCATATTACAATTTCCAGTATTTAAATATAAAACTTGAACAAAATTAAAATGCATCTATTTGTCAATTATAAAAAACTGGATTACAAGAAATCTAAAATTTTCGCGTGTGGTTTATTTTAGGACGTATCGTTAAAAAGAAAGAAACAAAAAGCAAAATTCTTAATTGTGTGTACATAATGTATAATACACAGCATAAGTATTTGTATGCATATCTTACTGTTTACGCTAAAGCTAAAAAATTTTTTAAAATAGTAAATGTGTACATAATGATTAATGTATAATACACAGTATAAGTATTTGTATGCATATCTTACTGTTTACGCTAAAGCTAAAAAATTTTTTAAAATAGTAAATGTGTACATAATGATTTTTAAATTTGTTCCTAAATTGTAATGAGAAAATTCTTTCAAATAATTAAAAAGAATTCAAAATAATAGATGATGTTTGACTTGTAGTTTAATCGTTTAATCGGTAGATATGTTAAAAGTATTCTCAATTTCGTGAAAGTGCACAAAGCTTGAACTACGTAGTCATAAAAGTTAAACTGCCCTCAAACGTCACTATTCATTAATAAAGGTTATTTAATCATTAATTATAAAAGAAATAATTTGATAAAATATTCTCCTTTACGGCTGCATGGCGTCATCTAACATTTTAGCGTAAAACTACATCACCTGTTCCAGTCCCGTCTCTAGTTCTTGTGTCATACTTCTACATCACTTATTCTAGTGTGATATCTAATTCGGCAGATGGCGCTTAATACCCCGCTTAAGACGTCGAATTTAAAATTTTAAATTTTCAAACATTTTATCTGATTTAATTTCTCTTTATTTCAGGCATTGAACAAAGACTGGACGTATATATACAAAATAAGTTTTTGATCTAGTTCATTTTATGTACATTTCATTTGATATTATTGAATCTTGCAGATATTTTTTATACTTATTACTGGAAACTATTTGTTATTCAAATAGCCCAACACATGTAGTAACAAATTGGGAAAGGTATGGATATCGTAATTATACAATATCTTAAAGTTAATCGTAAGTAAAACAAAATAATAAGTATTAATATACAATAACTGTGATAACAGAAGTTTTTTAGTGTATAATGGAAACAGGTTCACATGCAGTACAAAATTTAGGAATAAATGTAAATTATTTCTTCAAAAGTTTAAAAGATATCTCATGTTATTGGTCTAATTTGTTCTCCATATTTTATGGTAGAGAGTATCTCTAAAATTACTAGCAATATATATAATACTAGAATTTCTAGCAATTAGTTTTTAGGAATTATGTTATTAAGAAATAATAATAGTTGATTTTGCATTTAAAACGAAAATGTATTTAAAATATTTTAAGTATACACAATAGTTTATTCAATGAGATAAATTTATTCTGATAGTACATTTTGACAAACAGGAATGTATTAATTTTAAAAGCCAAACGAACCAAAAAAAAAAGAACAAACAGAATACAAATTAATGCAAAAGATTACATTAAGACAGCATTATATCCACCGCCCGTAGCTGATTCAAAGTACATAAAACAATATTAACTAAATCTTACAATTACTTATTATGTCTAATTGAAAAATAAATCAACCAAATAATGTTAACATTAGGGTAGAAGTAACACAATGTCCTTACCATATGTTACAAAAATAAAACCTTATGATACTTCCACAATATATTTTCAGCAGTAGTAGGACAACCTCCTAACAAAAATAAAATTAAACTCCTTTCTCTCACTTCCTATTTTCACTCAACATTAGTTAATTATTCCTATAATAATGTCGACAAAACAAACAAAAATTATTTCCAAGCTGCAAAGTATATTTATGAAGCATGATTTCCATAAGTGAGGTTTTTATTGGTACATCATTAGCGTTTTCTTTCCTTAAACTTCTTCAAAGGCAGTGCATTTTTTTTTAAATAAATTAGCATATATTTTAACAAATTGTTAGTTATTATTCTTCAGTAGGAACCCTTTTAGCGAAACACTTAAAATCAGAATTCCTTATATTTTATTAGCTTGAAAAAGGAACGAGTTTGCCATGGTTTAGTTTAATTATGTAATGGTAGAAATTTACTACACTTGCACCAAAACTAATGTCTGTACAGATAAAGGTGCACAGTTACGATGCTAATAAATAATTAGTAAAACTTGTATCATTTATCACAGATCAAAATGCTGATGAGTCAAACTATAGTAACAAATCTATGCTGAAAAAAGCACACTATACCAACAAAATTATACGAATAATTAACAGAGTGCCAAAAAGCAGACCACCATTCCCATAATTCTTGCCAAGCAAAACAAACCTATAATTTCCATGTACAAGGTGGCCCGCTTTTATTGGATCACAAATACTGTCATCAGCAAATACAAAAACTCATCAAAAAAAAGTTCAAACCTATGCCACTGCTTTGAAATAAATAAAGAGCAAAGAAAAGCTAGCATTGTCTTTTAATAGTTTCTTTTATTAAAAATGGGCATAATAAAAATCAATTAGGTTTTACATTTTTTGTATATTAAAATAAGGCTAATGTGTTCCAATAAAAACGAATCTCCATATACAAATACGGCCTTTATATATCCTTCCCTGAAATAACAAAACTAAAATAAATTAAAAACTGCTTTATTAAAAGGAGAAGCAGAGAAACAACACAAGTCATTTCATACCAAATAAGTTTTAATAAAGCATAAATACACTATAAAAATATTCACTATCGTTGCTCTTGTCCAATGTATGATCGGGCTGAAACGATCACCGATAAAATAATTAGAAATCAGATAGGTTTATTTAGTTTGTAGTTTTTAATCATACATCAGACAACTGCTAAAATATCATAATTGCAACATACGGTACAGTAACACTGATAGTCCAACCAGTTTTCGAAAGACAATCGTCTGAAAAACGATTGCGAAACGTAACACACTTCACTTCAACGATTTGCATTCTTTAACTGATTAGAAAGCCAATCAAGGCCTTCGTATAAACCATCTCCACTAGTAGCACAGGTGGCTTGAATGTACCAGTTTCTGTTCCTTAGCGAATGCAAGCCCAACTTGTCTGTTATCTCGGCCGCGTTCATTGCATTTGGCAAATCCTGTTTGTTTGCAAATATTAAAAGCACTGCATCCCTCAACTCGTCTTCAGCTAACATCCTCATCAACTCGTCCTTTGCCTCACCTATACGTTCCCTATCATTACTGTCCACTACAAAAATGAGGCCCTGAAAAATAAAGAAAACAAGCCAAATAACTTTATAATCTTTTCATTTATATTTTTTAAATCAGCAGACAGTAAAACAACTTTTACAAAAACCATTCAGTGGTTCTATTATATATGAATAAAATAGTTATTCACATTACAAATTCATTTGACCTGCAATTAAACACTACATTAAGATGTTATTTTTTTTAACTCTACATGCTTAATTGTAAACTCTTTTAAAACTACTGACTACTTCAGTTTTAAATGCAGTTTAGATATATTGTATTATATTATGAATGATCTTTAATTACAAAAAACTATTTTCTCCCAAATAATTAAAAAAAATTAACTACAGCAACTTTAATGTATAGAAACAAAATTATTCATTTGCTAAATTAATTTTATAAAGACAAAATGTAAACTGATGTAAATGATAAATGAAAACATTAGTGACATAATTTCTATAACAATTCAAAAAATGAAAACTACATTTTCTGTCATTATCTAAGTTTGATTTATAAAGAATATTAGTTCTTTCCAGTTATTTAATGAGTGAGTTTTAATCAAAAAAATATTACAAACATATTTTTTATCTTATCCATTTATGACTTGTATAGTTATTTAGTAATTGTAATACCTAATAACGAATTATTTTATTATGTTGTGACTAATGTAAAAAAGGCAAAAAAACTTTTTGTTGAAAGGTGCTTTTTAACTGGCAAACAAAATGATTTTGTTAAAATTATGTATTTCTGCTATAGGTACTTTACACCTACTTTTTCATTTTTAATATTTCAACTGTTTGTAGTAAAAAAAAAAACAATTGAATATAACTACATGAACAAATATTCTAGGACATATAAGTGCTTATATACTGCAAAAGATAATAAAAAAGATAACAATAAACAACATGAATTAGATTAATAATGAATGGAACTTAACACAAATTAGAAAGCATTACACAATAAAAATAATTCAGCAAAATTTATATAAACAATTAACTTTTGAAATTGTCAGTGAGATTATCTTGTAGTAATGTTTCGCTACATAGGTATGCAGTCTAATGAAGCAATTTTACCTTTAATGCATGTAAAATATAGAAACACAACAACAGTAAGAATATGTTATCACTGACCTGTGTGTTTTGGAAGTAATGTCTCCATAATGGCCTAATTTTATCCTGACCACCTACATCCCATACAGTAAAGCTTATATTCTTATATTCTACAGTTTCCACATTAAATCCTATAAACAATAATGAAACAGTGAGCCACTTTCAAGGACAATGAACTCTCCTTGCATGAGTCATTGGTTTTAATTAACCAATAAATATACAATAAAAAAACTAAATTTAGAATATTGCAATCCAATTTCCAGTTGTAATTTATGATATACTACTTACCAATAGTAGGAATTGTTGTAACAATTTCTCCTAGTTTTAATTTATACAAAATTGTTGTTTTACCAGCTGCATCAAGTCCTACCATCAATATCCTCATCTCTTTTTTGCCAAAAAGGCCTTTAAATAAATTTGCAAACATGTTCCCCATGGTTCCAGGTTTTGGATGATATCTAAAATGAAAAATATTTGTGATTTTGCATTCAAAAAATCTATCCCTAATTTATAGACAACTAGAGAGAATATTTTTCACGGTCTGCTACCCTTTTGAACCAAAAAACACGTTAATGAAAATGGCATATTGATCTTAGGTTAAAAAATTCTGCACTTCTGTACAACAAAACGGTATATCGATATGTTTGCGATAATGTACATACTTACATCAAAAGGAGACAAAACTGCGTTAATAACGTCTTTAAATAATGCTAATCTAAAATGCCGATTTGTGATACCACCTTTAACCAACTCCCAATATACCGTTGTTAAACCAAGTTAATTTATTTCATTATTATACATTACAAATAAGATACTTACAGACCTAACACAAATATATAACCCACACTACTTTTTTACTTACTTCTTTGTTCTAAATCTTCAAAAATAGAAAAATGCTAACACATTCACGAAATATATCCCCTACAGTTGACGTGCACGTCAATATGGCGGACGTGGAAGGATTTGTACTCTCTTGCCACGTCTCGGTGAAATAAACTAAAATCATTGGTCAGTTATTAATCACGTGACAGACATTCCGCCAACATTTAGAAAATAGTTGTAAACATGGAAGTTACCTGTCAAAGTAAAAACTCGATTATTTTTTATTAATTCGGGTATAGTCTGTAAATCGGCTATTCCAGAGTTTACATAAATATTTAGTTTAAAGAAATGCTTTATCTATTTGAAGAGAATTTTGATTACAACTTACTTTTGAATTCTGAAAAATTGACATCTGAGGATGCATGGGTATTCTAAAAGTATTTTATTTTTTTTATATTTTTGCCAACCTGCATAATTTTTACAGATTCAAAATAAAACGCGCCTACAAAGTTGTTTGAAATGGCTCTGTACTTCACCGAAAATTAGTTCATACAGGGTGAATACCTTATTGTACACGACGGAAGAAATTATGGAAAAATTAAAACAAAATGTTGTAAAGGTACCTATAATGTGTAGTTTTTTTAACTACAAGTACTAAAGCAGGAATTATAATATGAAAATTATTTTCCACAAAATTAAACTTAAATGGAATAGAAAAACAAAGAATTATTAATTTTTAGATATCCAAAAATAGAAAGATTTCAATTCCTAATGTTTGTATTTACCAAACATTACC
>NW_020442445.1:60662-62450 GCF_000699045.2 Agrilus planipennis
ATATATTGCTGTTATTTGAGTAATTTTACTTAGATATGATAGTTATTGAATATTATTTATAACCCAATAATGTGACTGACATATTAATTATGCTAAACCGCGAATAAAATAAACGAAATAAAATATAGAAACGAAAGTTCATTGGCCTTAAAAATCGATGTTGCTCCATTCTTGTAAATCTCCGGTACACATACATGTTCGGTAATTCCCCAATCATATCAACTAAGGCGAAGTTGTTTTGATCGTGTAGTTACTAGTAGTTGCTAAAAAATTAGTGTCTTACATGTGTACATTTGAACATGTGTTTATTTTGTTAATTTTTGTTCATTTACAAAAAAATTAAATATAGCTGACTACGATTTTATTAAAATTTTATAAGTTTAGGAATCGTTTATTTTGTAAAATAAAATTACATTAATAAATAGTGTTGACTGTTGATTACATGTATATTGAGGTACACAATTTGTTCATAGGCTGCAAATTTATTAAAACCAGGTGGCACTCTTGTGTATAGCACTTGTACAATAACCGTAGCCGAAAATGAAGAAATTGTTGCATGGGCATTAAAAAAATTTTCTTCTTTAAAACTTGTAAAAGTCGAAAACTCCTTTGGCACTAGAGGATTTTTCGTTAATGGCTTAAATGATGAGCAACTTTCATGTCTTCAAAGATTTGATTCCGACTGTGACATTGATTCGGTTGGTTTTTTCATAGCATGTTTTGTAAAACGGTAGTTATCAATAAAAATGTCCCCATTATTTTGGAATTTTTATTATATAAATCCCTCATTGTTTAAATTGTCTCAACAAGATATCGGGTATCCCATACACCAAAACCGGACATTGTTATTACGTCTTTATAGTTTGGAATAGGAGTGTGCACCTCAATCATTTGGTGATATTCCAAAGTGTCCCTGCCATTGTAGTATTTGTTAATAATAAATGGAATACTTGAAATAGTGAGACCGTATTTTGTACCTTGGAATAGGAGTGTGCACCTCAATCACTTGGTGATATTCCAAAGTGTCCCTGCCATTGTAGTATTTGTTAATAATAAATGGAATACTTGAAATAGTGAGACCGTATTTTGTACCTTGGAGTAAAATAGATGAATAAAAGAACGTATGCATTACCACCACTTGTTGCTTTCCCTATAGTTGCTTGTTGAGGAAGAACGACAAATTCCCCGCATTTAGATTCTGATACTACTCGTATGTTTAGTTCTTTTGCTTGAAATAACAACAAATTATTTATTATAAACAATGACGTCACTTTTTGGTACTATCTAACGTTATTCTAATTCGAAAGGTTTACCTCTGCAGTTTAATACAGTTACTGACTTCTTTATTGTGTTTCCAATAACAACATCGCCAAAATTTAGTTCTGAGGGTAGCACCTTCATTTGAGGATATAAAACTTCTAACATCAGTGGCACTAGCTGAATAAAATAAGAATTTATTTGAATAGTAAAAAGTAATTAATCAACTGCTGTATGTTACTTGTTGCTCATAGTCTCGTTGAAAAACTATTAATGGATGCACAATTGCTATCTCTTTTGGTAATTCTATCATCTGTTTCACGCATTTTAATATCATTTGTCGTGTAACTGTACATTTTACCGTTATCTAAAAGATAAAAAATTTATGACGTTAAAAAAATTGGATGAAGTCATATTAATATTGTTGTAAACGAATGCCGCAAGCGGTGATCGATATGACGGTACCATTAATGTAAGTAGTCATAAATCACGCGGACACAGCTCATACAGGACCACGTGATAATAGGAACT
>NW_020442445.1:66333-89256 GCF_000699045.2 Agrilus planipennis
TTCTTTTCTAATTTTTACAAGGTACTAAAGTGAATGATAAAGTCAGTATATACGTCGATGTAAGCGGAAAATGTAAAAGAGGGTTGAATAAACTATATGAGTGTCCTAAAAAAATATTTATCGGTAATGGAATTTGCAAAATGTCGAGACATCAACTTTTTGGCGCCAATTTAAATCCAACGTAAGAAATTAATTTTTGACTGCTACATTTACCTTTTTAATAATAAGATAATTATTTTAGAGGGATAGCTGTTGAAATAACCGATACAATATCTGGATGTTTGCCGTTAAATGAATATGATGTATTACCTGAAAATTCGTTTTTATTGCAAAATATTCCGTCAGTTATTTGTGTTCGTACATTAAATCCTACTCATGACGATGTGATTTTAGATATGTGTGCTTCCCCTGGCAATAAAACTACCCATATTGCCAACTTAATGAAAAATAAGGCACTTATAATAAAAAAGCCATCGTTTTCTTCTTAATTGGTAAAATTTTTTCCAGGCTACTTTAATAGCAATTGACAAAACTCCATCGAAAATAGAACGTCTTAGAACAAATTGCAATAAATTTAATACAAATGTACACATTTTTCAAGCAGATTCAACAAAAATCTTTGATGGAACTTTGGATGAATCTAAAAGTGTTGTCAGTGGTCCCCCTTTTTGTGGGGAATCGTTTGATAAAATACTTTTGGATGCTCCTTGTAGTGCTCTAGGGAAAAGACCTCAATTTCCATGTAAAATTAATAATAATACACTCAAGTCTTTTGTACCACTACAAAGAAAATTATTTGAAGTGGTAAGTTTTAGTGATTATATACTATTAAATATATTGCTGTTATTTGAGTAATTTTACTTAGATATGATAGTTATTGAATATTATTTATAACCCAATAATGTGACTGACATATTAATTATGCTAAACCGCGAATAAAATAAACGAAATAAAATATAGAAACGAAAGTTCATTGGCCTTAAAAATCGATGTTGCTCCATTCTTGTAAATCTCCGGTACACATACATGTTCGGTAATTCCCCAATCATATCAACTAAGGCGAAGTTGTTTTGATCGTGTAGTTACTAGTAGTTGCTAAAAAATTAGTGTCTTACATGTGTACATTTGAACATGTGTTTATTTTGTTAATTTTTGTTCATTTACAAAAAAATTAAATATAGCTGACTACGATTTTATTAAAATTTTATAAGTTTAGGAATCGTTTATTTTGTAAAATAAAATTACATTAATAAATAGTGTTGACTGTTGATTACATGTATATTGAGGTACACAATTTGTTCATAGGCTGCAAATTTATTAAAACCAGGTGGCACTCTTGTGTATAGCACTTGTACAATAACCGTAGCCGAAAATGAAGAAATTGTTGCATGGGCATTAAAAAAATTTTCTTCTTTAAAACTTGTAAAAGTCGAAAACTCCTTTGGCACTAGAGGATTTTTCGTTAATGGCTTAAATGATGAGCAACTTTCATGTCTTCAAAGATTTGATTCCGACTGTGACATTGATTCGGTTGGTTTTTTCATAGCATGTTTTGTAAAACGGTAGTTATCAATAAAAATGTCCCCATTATTTTGGAATTTTTATTATATAAATCCCTCATTGTTTAAATTGTCTCAACAAGATATCGGGTATCCCATACACCAAAACCGGACATTGTTATTACGTCTTTATAGTTTGGAATAGGAGTGTGCACCTCAATCACTTGGTGATATTCCAAAGTGTCCCTGCCATTGTAGTATTTGTTAATAAAAAACGGAATACTTGAAATAGTGAGACCGTATTTTGTACCTTGGAGTAAAATAGATGAATAAAAGAACGTATGCATTACCACCACTTGTTGCTTTCCCTATAGTTGCTTGTTGAGGAAGAACGACAAATTCCCCGCATTTAGATTCTGATACTACTCGTATGTTTAGTTCTTTTGCTTGAAATAACAACAAATTATTTATTATAAACAATGACGTCACTTTTTGGTACTATCTAACGTTATTCTAATTCGAAAGGTTTACCTCTGCAGTTTAATACAGTTACTGACTTCTTTATTGTGTTTCCAATAACAACATCGCCAAAATTTAGTTCTGAGGGTAGCACCTTCATTTGAGGATATAAAACTTCTAACATCAGTGGCACTAGCTGAATAAAATAAGAATTTATTTGAATAGTAAAAAGTAATTAATCAACTGCTGTATGTTACTTGTTGCTCATAGTCTCGTTGAAAA
This sequence comes from Agrilus planipennis, assembly GCF_000699045.2. Classification (NCBI taxonomy): domain Eukaryota; kingdom Metazoa; phylum Arthropoda; class Insecta; order Coleoptera; family Buprestidae; genus Agrilus; species Agrilus planipennis. The sequence goes on from NW_020442445.1 coordinate 68,574, forward strand.
ACTATTAATGGATGCACAATTGCTATCTCTTTTGGTAATTCTATCATCTGTTTCACGCATTTTAATATCATTTGTCGTGTAACTGTACATTTTACTGTTATCTAAAAGATAAAAAATTTATGACGTTAAAAAAATTGGATGAAGTCATATTAATATTGTTGTAAACGAATGCCGCAAGCGGTGATCGATATGACGGTACCATTGATGTAAGTAGTCATAAATCACGGGGACACAGCTCATACAGGACCACGCGATAATAGGAACTTAAAAGAAGTTTCCGGAAATAATCAGAAATGTCCGGTAACCGTATGAATAGTCGATAATAAACAGTGCGTGAGCGAAAGAAGTAAATAGTGAGATATGAATCCATAAAACTATAAATATTTTATGGCATGAATTTTATGTTGTTTAAGTCTTACCTCTACACAACCTCCTGGCGGGACGGTTAAAAAAATATTGTCCTTCTCATTTGTCTTTCCAAATTCAGATTCCAGTTGAACAATGTGAAATGGTTTGTTCACATATGCTCTTGTTATAATGAAATCCGACTGTTTAACATTTCTAAATAAAAACTTTCTGCTTATCGTTTTTACTCCGTTTTCTATCGAATCGGTTGCGTAAATACGGAATTTAAGCTCGTCTTCCACATTTTGAAGTTTGAGTGATGGAATTTCAATGACTGCATGTAAATTTACTTTCGTTGCCTGGAATTCTACATCGGTTTTCCTTCTGCACATGTTTGGGTAAAAACTACAGAAGAAATAAAGTGTGATAATTGTGAGTGGAACTTTTTAATTTTTACCTATATTGGTCGGTTACATATAAATGTCCAATTAACCAAAACTCCTGTTTTTCTTTAAAGTCATTTATGTTGATAGTACTGGGGTCAAGGCTAATTTTAACACAACTGGTAGATTTGGGGGGTAAATGGAGTTCCCAGGGCTGAAGCTTTTATGAAACAATGTAAAAGTAGAATAAATTTTATCATTATAAGTACGTTTTAAGTTACCTCAAACTTATCTGATTTCTCAATTCCATGATACTGATTTGTTAAATGTATTTCACCTCTCGTATTTGAATTGTTGTCGTCAAAAAGGTCAAAAATTACGTTGAAGGGTAATTTTTCGTATTTGCACGGAGCCTCGAAAGTGTGCCATTTTATAAATATTGGCACCGAGCTGGTGTTTGTTACTTTCAGTAATTTAACTACAGGCTCGGAAATGTAAGAGACTCTTCCAAACCTGATGGTCGGGTATTTTGTAATTGAATTCACAGCAAGTGGATATTCCACCGGGAACCCCACGATTTCAATAATCAACGTAAAGCAGAACGATCTAACGTCATTAATTTCTATAACCACTTCTTCTATATATGTTCCCCAAGTGTCCCCGTAAACAAATAAATCAATATTTGTCATTTCCGTAGGTTTCAGTTTGACAATAGTGGGCTCAGCTTTTACCACAAGTCCGAAATCTTTTCCCATTATTTCATCCCATTTATTAAACTTGTCCAAATTTAATTTGTTCATTAACAATTCTACATTGCATTCGTCTTCACGTCTAACAGGAAAAAAATTTACAGTTTTAACTGTTGCGCAACCAAGTAATGGAGTGAGATTTTCTATTTTTACACTTGTCTGATACGGTACTCTGTGAGGTACTTTCTTTAGTTCGACTATGTGATCTCTCAAAACAACATTTTCGCCAAACATTTCCTTTAATTTTTCTCTTGTAATGGGATAAACATCTAATTCTGTTTCGGAGGTTGTAACTGAACTACTAGGAGTGCAAGGTATTGGTGCAACAGGACTCTCCTCCATAAAATCGTCGTTATAGTTTATGAGGTGATCTCTTACATTATAGTCCATGGGAGGCATTTGCCCATCAATCGGACGTTCTTCGCCTACTTCTTCCAAACGAACATCTTCAATTTTCACATCTTTACATATGTCGTACATTTCTTTTGGAAAACATACACATTCTCCCTTTTAATGAAAAAAATAATTCAGCAGATAATTTATCAACAAACGTTGTTGCAAGGTTCAAACCAAGCAAGAGTTCTTAATTAACGACACCCGGAAAAGGCTACGAAAATCAGCAATCAAAGGTTTAGCACGGGAATATTTTACTCACCATCGTCCCGTATTCGTAATCTTCGAAATTCACTGGCCACAAAACTTGTTTGTATGAACCATTAACTTCAGGTAAATGAATATAAACATAAATATTACTCGTGTTAGTAATTATCGTAAGTACTAACGGTTTTTTTATTTTTCCTATAAAGCAAGGTACCATAACTTTAAAAATACCATTTGCTATGGGCGTGATGCTAAACTTAATGTGGTTACAACTTTGCGGTTCTATTTTTCCCCATCGGGGACCAAAATTTATTTTAAAGGCGTGGACGTCTTTCCCGTATGGTACACCCCATACATAAGTTGCTGGTACATAACCATCATTGTGCAAGCATATGGGATACGTCTTAGTATTATTTATGTATAAAAGATGGGAAGGACATATTAATGCCCCTTCAGACGTTGAAGAATGTATTATTAAACGGGGCGATATAATTTCGTAAGTTATAAAACAAGTCGAACTGACCGTTTTCATGTTTGCAGCAGACGTTAGAAGAACAAGAAAAGATAACCAAACAGCATCTGTCTAAAAATTAAATAAAACTGAACTTTTATGATTTACTAACCGAGAAATAAGTCAAAAAATAACGATTTGTAATGCTTTTGAGGCAAAATGAGTTAAAGAAATTCTAATAGTTAAATTATCTATAATTTTACGGCGTAGCTACAGTTTTGTTGGTAATTTACAGCAGTTGCCAATGGCGTGATGATGAGAGCTAATAAGTTCGAAATGGCGATGTATGTCTAGTAGTTTTGATAAATTTTTGATCAAATTCTTCAATTACATTTCTTAATTCTGTTGTTGGTTGTTGTTTAAAAACGTTCAAACATGTACATAGATGTAAAATAAACTTACTTGGTGTGACATCGAGTAAGTAATAGTCTGTGTATTTCGATTTTTGTTAAGCACACCTTCAGTTTGCGACAAATGATTCAAGTCGGATAACTTAATTATCCCTTTTTTATCCTGATCATACCGATACTCCAAAATTTTCCATTTAATTTCCGTACATTCTGAGCTTGTTACACAAAACTCCTCCGTAAATACTTTTCCAATTATGCACGGACCAAAATTAATTAATCTTCTTGAAAATTTCGCGTACGGTTTACCGACTTTAACAAAAACTTCATACTCTTTGGTAAAACTGCCATTATTAATCGATAGACTACGAATAAGCATTAAATGCGTTATTTAAAATTATACAGAATTCATATTTTAAAATCNGCCCTATAGTTAAACGCATATTATAAAGGAAATTAGTTAAGAAATGACTATGTACGTGTGATTTTCTTTAATATCTTCATAACTTCTCACGAATATTACTAATTCACAAGTGGTTACTTCGTTGGGATATATTGTAAATATACTTGGAGAAATTTGGGTACAAGTGCCTTCAGATTTATTTTTCGATAGCCATTCACATTTCAACGGAAAAATGTCCTCGGTATACAGCATAATTTCATGTTTATGTAAATCATTAAACCTGTAATGCATTCTAATATATATCTGCCTTAATGTACCGTTTGTTAATCAAACGAACCCTAAAATAACCGGAGACGTATAAGGGCAGGGCACAATTACTAGACTTAGAGTCACTATATTCAAAACCATCTCGACTTCGGCTCTAATAATGTCAACATACTATAAAAAGTAATGAGATTAACTATACTTTTCTCGCAAAAAATAAATATGATTATGACTTTTAATTTGAATATTTATTCTCAATTTTTTGGCCACTATACGTTACCTCAAATAAATGAGAAAATGACTGACCAAGTAAATATATGAATAATAATATTCTAAATCGCTATCCCTACCACAAAGTTTTAGTATAAATGCCACCTAACATCAAAACAGTTATTTTTGAAATTTTTTTGTCTTATTTTGCTGGAGTGCATTAAAATATAGTTTCAACATGCATTACACTTACAACAATCAATTAAAAAAAAAACAGCGTACTTGCGACTTATAGGGACCATGCTGAACTAAGTCCCTTTCAATTACGGTAAAGTTCCAGTTTGATCTTAGACTAGATTGCGGTATATTCAATATGTAGAAGCTAAAAATATTCCTAATCAAAAAGAAAAAGAGCTCTTTCGTATGCTTACGAAAAGACGGCGCTATACAGTCCTGGATTGTACTTATTTACGAAAACTTTTATTTGAAATTCTTGCGCGTTATCTGGCGTCAGTACTCCCTCCTTTGGAGTAATTTCCGCCCAGTCAGATTCTATTCTTTCCAAAATAGTAGCAGGGGATGTATTATTACTTTTTCTAAACTTCCATCGAAAGTGTATGAATAAAGAACTACAGTATTACCAGTCATTATTAAGTATGCTTCACTACATACGTATATGAGCATAGTTTACCTCAAATTATGGATGGTAAATGTTTTAATATGGGTTATAAAAGGCAGAGTGTTTCCAAAATGAATGTAATAAGTTGATTCTTCGTCCATAAATAGAGAAAAGTCAGTTAACTTTTCTGGAATCTAGAGAAAGACTAAAAAAATTTAAAAACTTAATTTCGTTTTGAGTTCTACCTCCAACTTGATAAAATCTTCATCAAAAGTTATCCCATCACCGGTTAATTCTATTTCTTCAATAGATGTGTTATCGCAAAGCATAAAAATTTTCTCGGTCTGTAATCCATTAGACAAGGGGAAGAACACCACACTAAGCTCCACCAACTCGTATTTATTGATATGAAAATAAGTGGGATAAATTTGAAAAGAACTAGGTGTAGATAAAATCATGCAATCGCTAACATCCTAAAAGTCCCAGTTAAATTTTTGTAATCAGAAGTACGCGTACACAAAGATCCGCATACGGTAATACCTTAACTTCATAATTGTACCAATCTTGCTCGCTCATTAAGAAAAAAGAACCACTCTCCCCTTCGTTGTGTAAAATTACATTTAAAAATAAACCAGTACCTAAAAGACAACTACCACAATCTATAGTAGAATTTAAAGCAGCTGCTCTAGCTGCATTAAAATTCTGTTGAAGGGATGATGAAGAGCCTGTACGATTATAGTAATCATCTAGTAATCTATAAACATAAGCATGAAGAACTGGCGAATTTCTAAAACTGATTAAATTAATTGTAACATCACATCCTTTACATGTCCTAAATGTTATTGTTCGACGTTCATCTTGATATGTATCAGTTTTAAAAGACACTTTAAAGGTAGCACACATTCCTGGAGCGATTCTTAATGAATCCGAAGTTAAGTGAAGCTTGAAGTGAGAATTTCTAGACATCTCTTGCGGAATAAAAGATTGCATTGACGACGATACATTTTGCAATTTAAATTTTTTCTTATAGAAAAAGAAATACTTTAAAATTGAGATCGCAAATTGATGTTCAAGCAACTATTACCTCATAAGGTATATTCACTTTATAGTTATGAAAGACTATGGTTTCTGGAACTGCTATAAAAATAGTTTGGCATTCGTATTTTCTAAAAAACGGTGTTGATAATATACCAATAAATAAAAATCGATTAGCAAACCTTTTTTCAATTTTTGGTAGTTTAAAGAGTTGCTCAGGATCCTTGACCATTAAAAATTTTGTAAATTTAACAAGTTGCTTGGGTGTGAAGTTATTGATATCACGATCGTAAAATTTTAGAAATTTGTTTGTCTTTTTTATTTTATTAAACTTGGAAGATTTAGGCTTGCATTTCTCAATTTTATTCGAGCACTTGTCTTTAGCGTGTTGGCACATATGCTCACATTCGTTCTGATAAAATCTGAAATCTGTTTTCCTTAATAACTATAACTAAATACTTAATTTACGTGTTCGTTAATGAAATTAAAACAGTTCATACCTATACACCGTTTTATTTTATTAGGAAAAATGTCAGCCTTCTGGAGTAGTGGAAATTTTGCTAAACTTTCTTCATCTAATGATGACAACATATTTACTCTTTTCAGTTTTAGGCTTTCCATAAGGCACTTATCTTTCTCAATCGCATCCTGTGTAATGAGTAATTTTCCATGAGTTAGCATAATATTTTCTTCGGTTTTAGTAATTTCTGCTATTTCCGTTTGCGTATCTTGGTATATCTTTATGAAAATAAATACATATGAATGCATACCTACGTATCTTTCAATCTTTAATATTTTACATTATATGCATTTTCCCCAATTTCCTTAACAAGAGGGTCACTGATATTTTGCTTTGTTATATTTTTGGCAATGTTTATGGGAAAATCATCCTGCGTAATGAACCCCTGAAACACTTCACGTAAAACATGCAAAGTGTCCGGATTTTCTTTTGGTGAATTAGAAGGAACTAAGGGAAAAGACTCCATTTTTTTGGCATATTCATCAAATTCTAAAACTGATTAGCAGAAAATAAAAACTGACCAACTTGATTTGTGATTCTTCTAAAACAACCTATTAATTAATCAGTGGAATGTAGTAATTACATTTATGCTACGAATTCTTAAAACTGATTTATTGAAATCAGGTTCGATGGTGTCTTTTTTGTGGACCAAAGGCACTCTTCTGTAGTCTACTTCATTATTTCATACTTTTTTGTACAAATACTTGTATAAACATTTTAATCATTTGTAAACTTTTACATCTATAATTTTCTTTTGATGTTTAATTTGATTATTGCACAGGAATTTCTCGCGATACACCGTATACGAAAAAGTAAAAAAATTCTTATTAGAAACAAAAAATGTACCCTCACTATATATATGAGGCAAAATTTGATAGATAGTATAGTGCCAATTTGTAACAAACAAAAATTCTAATTTTCTAATTTCGTCATTATACTTCCAGAATGTATCCTTGTCGCATCGCCAAGCAGTAATTGCTTACATTTATATTTATTTTTTGTGTTACTTAGTTAATTGATCAATAAATTGATGACGCTTTCTAAGATTTTAGATTTAAAAAGACTGCGAAACACGACAAATATAGTCGTGGTACCATAAGTTTCATTTCATTTTAAATTAAGAGTAACATTTACACGTTCATAAGTTTTGTTAAAATTTCAATTTGGAAGAAACATTGTTTATATTTAAACTGATAATTGCTTCTAACAAGTATTTCGAAAAGGAAGCTGAAATCTCCCGCCCTACTCCCGGCATAGTCCACGGGGACTGTCAGCCTCAAGCATTAGTATTTGATTGTTTTTTGGGCATCTTCAGCTTGGTGGGTGATTTATAGAGACTGCCTATGGAGTATGGGGGAGATCAAAAAGTTCTAAATCACAACTCACGTCTGATAGTTTCGATAAATTACTGAACAATAACTTAATCGGTTCTTACTAATTCACAGATATTCCATTTCTAAAATTTAGCGAGTGATCTACCCTGATTTTTAGTGAAATACCAACAGTGCTTTTAAATTATTTTCATATTAAATTTTAACACCATTTCATAACTTTCGAATTTTTCCTTATTAATGTACGATAATTTGTAGTGGATAAAAAGTAAATGAATTTTCATATTAATTATAAAAATGGTAGCAAAAGTTACAATATTACAGAATAGGTATTTCGGTAGTGTTTCACAACTTTTTACATATCATATAATTCTGGATAACGCTGCAGTTAGGAGTGTCTGAAAAGAACTTTATTTTCGTGCGGCGCGTTAGGTGAAACGTATGCAGGGTAAATACCTACATGCTTATTAGGAAACGGCCACTATTGATATAATTTTTATAAAACTATTAAGTTATTATGTAATCATTTAATAAAAAAATTAAAGTATATTTTACAAAGAACTTCTGCACTTATTATTATTGTTTTACATACATTCAATAAGTTTATGTGCATTATCAGTTTACCACAAAACCGGACATTGTTATTACGTCTTTATAGTTTGGAATAGGAGTGTGCACCTCAATCACTTGGTGATATTCCAAAGTGTCCCTGCCATTGTAGTATTTGTTAATAAAAAACGGAATACTTGAAATAGTGAGACCGTATTTTGTACCTTGGAGTAAAATAGATGAATAAAAGAACGTATGCATTACCACCACTTGTTGCTTTCCCTATAGTTGCTTGTTGAGGAAGAACGACAAATTCCCCGCATTTTGATTCTGATACTACTCTTATGTTTAGTTCTTTTGCTTGAAATAACATTTGAAAATTATTTATTATAAACAGTGACGTCACTTTTTGGTACTATCTAACGTTATTCTAATTCGAAAGGTTTACCTCTGCAGTTTAATACAGTTACTGACTTCTTTATTGTGTTTCCAATAACAACATCGCCAAAATTTAGTTCTGAGGGTAGCACCTTCATTTGAGGATATAAAACTTCTAACATCAGTGGCACTAGCTGAATAAAATAAGAATTTATTTGAATAGTAAAAAGTAATTAATCAACTGCTGTATGTTACTTGTTGCTCATAGTCTCGTTGAAAAACTATTAATGGATGCACAATTGCTATCTCTTTTGGTAATTCTATCATCTGTTTCACGCATTTTAATATCATTTGTCGTGTAACTGTACATTTTACTGTTATCTAAAAGATAAAAAATTTATGACGTTAAAAAAATTGGATGAAGTCATATTAATATTGTTGTAAACGAATGCCGCAAGCGGTGATCGATATGACGGTACCATTGATGTAAGTAGTCATAAATCACGGGGACACAGCTCATACAGGACCACGCGATAATAGGAACTTAANCTACTAGAGATATTTATAGAAGAATTTTTTGATCAGAACCCAATCAGCCAATTAGGAATTTTAATAATGCAAAATAAGAGGTCAGAAAAGATAAGTGACTTGGCAGGTAATCACCATAAACATTTAAAAGCTGTAAGAAGTTTAAGTCATACTTCTTTGATTGGGGAACCTTCGCTTCAGAATGGTTTAGATATGGCATTCAAAATGTTAAAACTCTTACCAAGTCATGCTAGCAGAGAAATTTTGGTAATAATGGGTGGTTTAACAACTTGTGATCCTGGTGATATTACTGTTACAATTGATGTAAGGTTTTGTTTTTTTTTTTATACATCTAATAGTAGTAATGTAGAAAGTACACCTTCTTATGTAGTATGTGGTTGTTGTTAAGTAGAAAAGGTTTATTATCCAACTATTTCTACTTTTCCTTATACTGCTTATTGAATAAGTAACTATTAACAAAATAATTGTTAACCAAGTGATTCTAGTCCTCAGTAATTTCTTCTGGTTCCCAAAAAATCATCTTGAATTTTTGTGAACAAAATAGCTCCTTTTAAACTAAACAACTCTAAAAGACATTCCAGTACTGATTTTCACTTCTACCTTCAGTATAACAGCTTTTTTATTTTCAATCTTTGTTTCAGATATTAAAATTGTGCATTTTGTCACATACATTTGTTCTGATTTCATTTGTATAAAATTAAATCAAAAATAGCAAAATTTGGAAAATTATGGATAGTGTATTAATAATAATGTGTAAACTTAATTTTCAGTTTTCCTGATTGCTTAACTTTTGCCTAACTTCTACAGGTAATAATTTTTAGGCCCTGAAATCAGAAGGAGTTAGATGCTCTGTGATTGGTTTAGCTGCTGAAGTGCATGTATGCCGTAGTTTATCAAATCAAACAGGTGGTGTCTATAATGTTATATTAGATGACTGTCACTATAAAGATCTTTTGTTACAACATGTTGAGCCACCACCTGCTGCCACTTGTCTGGAATCTAGTCTTATTAAGATGGGATTTCCCCATCAAATGGTTATAGAAGGGGTGGAAGAACCACTAACAATGTGCATGTGGTGTGTATGGATTCTCAAACATCAACTATACATTGCATTTGTATCCTAGTAAAACAATAAATATTTTTTAGTCATGTTGATAGTGTTGATGAGGGCAGTAAGTTATCTACAGGTGGTTATTATTGTCCTCAGTGTTGCAGTAAATATTGTGAACTACCTGTTGAATGTAAAGCGTGTGGATTAACGTTGGTTTCTGCCCCCCATTTGGCGAGATCATATCATCACCTGTTTCCAGCAGCAAATTTTAGTGAGATCAATTATGAGAAGCAAGTTACATCTTGTTTTGGTTGCCAGAAACAATTCACTGATATAGAAAAGCATGTAAGAACATGTTTTTACATACATTCAATAAGTTTATGTGCATTATCAGTTTACCATAAGCTACTTGCTTAAATCTATAAACGAAATTGTTACTTAGTAATCATTATACAAACAACAAGCGGTTTCTTCTCTTTATTTTTCCCATTTAGTTACCGACGAATATATTATTAGATAAAAATAAGAAACAAATAAAATCCGGATAAAATGTTCAACTTTTATTTTATTCTACCTATGTAGAAAAATTATCAAACTAAAGATACCTACAGATACCTTTTATATTTTGTAATACAATTTATACATTAATGGAAAAGGGATCATCTAACAAAATCAATAACATATCGCCATTAGCAGCAATACCTTGTTGTTTTGCGCGTTACACATACCCTAAATATTATGTGAATTATAAATACAAAACACGACAAAATAAGGAAAAAACACAATTTGAATGTTACATTTTATGACAAAATGTTTATTTATCTAATTCTAATGCAGCGTACTGCTCTGCTGTAACATCAGTCATCATCAGATTGCCATCAGGGAGCATAAGAACAACTTTTCTTGTTCCACCTGGAAAAAAGTTCATCAATTTGTAAAAAAATAATTAATAAGTATCTAGAAAGCCCAATTCAAATGGTGGGTTTAATTTCCTTCTTTTTTATAAAACTATAAAAAAACCCACTTACCTGGACTAGGAGGATCGGCCTTTACAATTTGCGCCACAACCTGCGACTCCTCCCCGTTATCAATCCCTTCTATCTGCGTGTCATCCGTGTTGACAACGAGCTGGCTATTCACGTCCGTCGTTTCATCCTCGGTAACTTCCGTAACTTGCACTGATTGCGTTTCTTCTGTTAAACCGTCTGTTGCCACAAGCACGCATTGTTGCTGTCCGTCTGGGCCTTGCGTAATCAGCACTGTCTGCCCATCTTCGTTTTGCCCAGCCACTTGATAAATTGTACCATCTTCACCCGTTATAAATATAGGAGTTTCACCCTCGGCAAGTGCAAAACCTGAAACATCCATCAGAGTTGCCGTTTCATCAGTAGAAGCTGTTACCAACGCGGTGGCATTTTCGGTGGTCGTTACAGCCGTTAGTTCAGACTGATTTGACTCTTCGTCAGTTAATAAGGGCATGCTAATTACCGTTCCTTGCTGCTGTTGCTGTTGTTGTGGTATTTGTTGTTGCTGCTGTTGGATGACTTGTGGTTCTATTGCTATGTCTTCTTCACTTAAATCGGCATTCAAAATTATCGTCTCTTCTGATTTTATCGTGGATGACGATGCTGGAACGAGCGTTTGTGCCACATTTTGAGTTACGGGCGTTGTCCTATAAATAGTTGTATGGCCAATTTTCCTGGCAACACTCGCATTTCCTCTTGTCGTGTTCCGATAAGTGTTTACGTTCGCGGATCTTTTTAAAAATGGTTCGTGAGACGATGATGCTGCAGGGGTCTTCTGAATATAAGTTCTACCACCACGACCTCCCGCAGGGGGTCGTCCTGGTGTCACTTTCTGTATATATGTGGGGGTAGAAGCAGGCTTTTGAGAAACGCGACTAATATAAGACATTCGTTGCGGTTGTTGTTGCTGATGTGACATTGGAACGTTCACTTTCTGACGAATTGTGTGTGGTGTATTAATAAGCCTTTTTTGTCCAGGGGCAACCGGCTGACTTTCCTTAATGTTGGAATTTTTTAGGGCGGTACTCAGTATAGATGAACTGGAGCCCGAATTCGGAACAATAGAGTATATTTGCGATTTAGGTGCTTTTAAAGCATTCTCCTTGACAGATAGTGGCATAGTTTCGATTGAAGATTCAGACGATGTTGCTGGCACCGAAGATAAGGTGTTCGACGAATCCATTAATTTTGATGTATCAGAGGAAATAAGTGATTCGCCACTTGTGAGGTTAGTGTTCTCTAAATTAAGAGAGTCATCTAGAACGACTGTGGCAGAAGCAAGAGACGATGTGCCAGTTCCCGAGGTGTGAGAGTTATCAACTGGTTTAAGATCTTCTTCGGTTAAGTCGGCTGCGGCTAGTTTCACTAAATTATCTAAACTAGGACTGTCAGAAGTGGCATCGGTTTCTGAAGATAACATCTGTACATTGGGTTCAGGTTCTGGTTCTGGTTCAGGAGGTGGTGAAGGAGTTTTTTGTCCCAATAACTTTCCAGTCGACGGATCCAACGTGAATTCACCTGGAGGACTATCAGGTTCTGGTAAAGGAAGATCTGTGGGAAATTCAAGCTCTTCTAAACCATCTGATTCTTCTTCTGATTCTACAATTTTTTCTACTTTTGGTTTTTCGATAATATTCATTTTGATACCTCCTTCTCCTCTCTTTATCGTAGAGACTGTGATTCCCCCTTTTCCCGATTGGCCTGATGGTTTTACTGGTATCGTGATTTCCCGTTTTACAATGTTACGATTAATCTTTTGAACCATACTTGGTGTTACTTTGACTATATTACTAGTACTTCCATCATCTTTTTTAACAACTTTAATTCTTGTTTGACCAATTTTAGGTGTTACTTTCATAACCGTTCCGCCTTTTCCTGGCGTAGCTGAATCTAATTTTATTATTCCTTCTGTTTTTGACATGACATATACACCTGAACTAAGACCTGGTAATTGTTTTTCACTTAACCGAATTATTTTTGTTTCTGGTATAATAGTTGTTTCGGGTTTCTTAGCGACTCCATTAATTGAACCAGGTGATTTCGATTGCACTTTTCTAATAGTTACAACAGGCCTTTCATCTTCAGATGTGTCTGTTTCTTCTTCCATTTTCATCCTTTTTTCAAATGAATCAGTTGAGTCGTCATCACTAAAAGATTTTCGTTTGAGTGAACCTTCATCACCCTCAGATATGTCTCCACACCATGATTTTACCTGCTTCAAAGCTTTTTGCTTGCTTGTTCTTTGAGGACGGCTAAGTAAAAAAAAAAAAACATTTATACAACAACATACAATTGATAATAAATAACATACCCTCCAGGTGTTCTTTCAAACGTTTCCATAAATGAACTTTTTCTTTCTAATGCTGCTTTTGCAGCTTTAGCAGCCTTTTGTTTTCGCAAATTTTCTTCGAATTCCTCGACCATAGCTTTACAACTGTCAAGATGGGAAGCAGGCTCCCAAGTATTTTGCGAACTACATCAACATATTCAAATATTTTAATAAAAACCAAAAAGGATTTATTGTTGGATATAATTAATAATGAAAAAAAAAAAAATTAATTTACTACCTGTCAAAGTTTTCCCATTTTATGAAATATTCAAACGTCCTTCTGCGTGGATTGAATCTTTTGCTTAAAATTTTTTCAACGACATATTCTTCAGGTTTCTCTTGTGTATTTGCATTTGTTCTAAGGGCCTTTTTTAAGGACTTGATTTAGTAGACAATTTGGAAGCGTTATCGAAAAAGATATGAATACTCACCCTTGTGCTGGGTAAAATTGTTACATCACTGTTTAACTGAACGGGTTTGAAAGCTTTCTTATCGGTCTTGGGCACTTCTGTTTCTCCATGAATCCTCGCCAATTCTCTTTCTACTTCTTCCTCTGTATCTAAATCAGATTCAGAAGCTCTTATATCAACACCTTCCAATGGATCTCGCTCATTAGATTTGATTTTAGGCGGAACTTTAAGACCTGAATTAAGTAGGCACTCAATAAATGCACACACATTTTATATTTAAATTACTAATTATTGGTTTTTGTTTGAAGTGGTTAGAAATATTCATTCATTCATTCACTCCTAGTATTTTTTTAAGTTCTCCAAAAAATATGAATGAAATCAGCACAAACAACTTACTTGTTTTAGCAGAACTTGTTATTTTAATTTTGAAACAATAAAGTCTATTTTTGTATCGAAGTAAATTCTTTTAAACAAAAAGTATAAATATCTTAAGCATGCAGTTTTCACACTGTGGACAAATAATTAAATAATTAAAAAAGAAACACTTGCACTTCTTCCTGCAATTAATCAATTATTTTCAAAAGAGAGTAAGTATGTAAAAAGATAGTAGAACTGTACAATTTTTCCTTCGTTGTGCATACCGACACTTAACAAATTACTTCTATCAATATCCATAATTAAAATATCAACATTAACATTTCGATAATAAAATGTTCATATATAACCTAAAATCCCGCCAAATTTATAAAAATAAGAGAAAACACTTACGTATCTCACCTTCCTCTAAAGGATCTTCCTTTTTCGGAGTTGAGCCAACAGAAATTGCAGGTTTAATTATTTTCTTTTTATCAGCAAACTGAAATTTTTGCACTAAATTAGTAACTGCTTCTAAAAAAAGAAAAGTAACATACTAAAGGTTTTGTTCTTATTTCTTGCAATCTTGCAGTAGCTATCTTTGTATTATTTTGAATGAAATCTGCAGCTTTAATCCAAGCCTTTTTCTGTTCCAAATCAAGTTTGCACCACTTTTGATAAACAGCCCATGAAGTTGAATTTGGTCTGTACCTTGCACTCTCTTTACTTTTACGAAACTGAGCATTTTTCCATAACATAAAGGCCCACACTTGTGTCTTGGGTTCATACTTGTAATTATCTCTTATAAAAGATACTTCATCGCATTTATCATGATGATCTTGGAATTCTTCAATATAATGAAACACCTCGTGACATTTTCCACAAACAAGAACATCAAGTTTTCCAATATCATTCTGAGCCTCTATAAGATAAACACTTACTAATAATGCACTTGACTCAAAAATTCAAAATTTAACCTTTTATTAGTGCAGCATCCTTGTTTATATCTAGCGGGTCGGCGATTTCTTCTTCTTCCATTATCGTGGTACTGTCAGCAGAGAATTAAAAGCCTTAATTTTTAAAACGAATGAAAACTATACGAAGCACTAACGCTACTTAAATATTTAATAATATGTTAATATTATATCAGTAAATTCATTTTTTAAGAATATTTGACTTAATGATAAACTTCGTATTTAGCGCCATTACATTATGCTTATGGAAATACGAATAAATAAACGAGGAAGGTTCACAAAATGGTCGGTTTGTCGAATTCCAAAAATCAACTGTCACATAAAACCCACTTACATAAAACTATAAACAATTTAGTGTTACAGGAAAATTGCACAATATTTTTCAATTTATAACAAATTATGCATTAAAATATGCCTCAAAATACCTGAAATTCACTGCTAAAGCGAAACTTCCAAACAAGCGTACTTAACATGAACTACTATGCTGCCATCTGTATTGTGGCGCGTTGTCTTTTTACTTCAAATTATTCACATAACCGTTTCAACTTCAAATATTCTAATTATAATGTAGCAGAAGGAAGATTTAAACAATTAAGTTAATAGATTTTAAATTTTGAATTTTGCACTTTTTTTTAAACATAATATCTATTTCTATAATAGTTTTATGCTGTTAATTGTTAATTATTTAAACATAACCTGAAACTTAATAGGAAGGTGTAGGTACGTTTAAATCGTCTTATTAATTTTTTAATAAAAATTTTAATTATAGTTTATAAGTTAAATATGGCAGAGGAAGATGAACCGAAGGAGTATCGTTGGGAAACTGGCTATGAAAAGACATGGTAAGCAAAAAAATTTAAAAATTATAAATTTTGTGATTGATTAAATGTTTAAAATAAACATGAAACAGGGAAGCCATCAAGGAAGATGATGAAGGATTTTTGGAAGCATCCGTTGCAGATATTATTCAAAGAGCAAAACGTAAGAGGCAAGCTCAAAAGAAAGCTAATACAAAACTTGGTATGATGCGACATGTTTTCCTTATCATAGATTGTTCAGAATCAATGTCCAATCAAGATTTAAAGCCCACGCGATTATTATGTACACTTAAGGTACTTTCACCTAAAATTATTTTAATAATCGTCACAGTAATATAATTTTGTATTTATTTTTTAGCTACTAGAGATATTTATAGAAGAATTTTTTGATCAGAACCCAATCAGCCAATTAGGANAAATTTTAGTGAGATCAATTATGAGAAGCAAGTTACATCTTGTTTTGGTTGCCAGAAACAATTCACTGATATAGAAAAGCATGTAAGAACATGTCTTCTTATTTGTTTTAATTTTATATACTTAGGTACTTTTTTCAGATTTATTTGTGCCCAAGTTGTAGTAAATTTTTCTGTCTAGATTGTGATATATTTATACATGATACCTTACACACGTGCCCTGGGTGTGCCACAAATCCTACTGTATTTCAAAAACTTCATAGCACTAATACTTAGGAAAACTTATCTACATTTATATGTCCCATTTTTCCATTTTTTTATTTATTTATTTGAAGTTCATAAATAATGTGGAATATTTTTATTGATAGTGTATTTGTTACAAAAAAAACAAGGCGATGAAATAATAAAAAGCAATAAACATCAGTAAAACATGCATATAACATTAATTTACTTTTAATACTCTTAAAACTTCTACTTAAAATTATTACTGTTTATTTTTTACTAATGCTTTTAATTCTGCTATCAAGATTCTGAATAGTTTTATTTATTTCTTCAAGATTTAGAGCAAAGCTTTCTTGAACACCTTTGAGAAGTGCTTTATTGTTTCTGACATTGCTCTGAACTTCAGACTGTAGTGCTTCTACCTGAATTAGGCTTTTTATAAAGTCTCCAGCTAAAAAGTAATAATTGTAAATCTAAGTAATTATTTTGAAAGTTAACATACATTTTTTGTGCATTGCTTCTAGAGATTTCAACCTTTCAATGGTATTTGGCAGAATTTTAGATACATTTTCGGTATTTTTAACAAGCTCATAAAGTTCCAAAATCTAAAAAAAACATAAGGAACATAAAATATTGGAATAAAAACTCTAATGAAATTAATACCATTTTGTCTTTCTCTACATCCTCACTTATTTTTGCTTTCTTTTCTGCTATCATATCCAGTTTTTGAACCAAAGCTGTTAAGCGACCCTCAATATGATCCAGTTGAGCTGAATCCAACATACTTGCAGTTGCACTTAAATACTGAGCTGTCTCTAATAAAGTACCTTAAATAATAAGAAATTATCACTAACTAAAGTATAAAATTTGTTGTTAATTATATACATTTATGGAAATCATAACAGCAAATATTTACCTTTAGATGTAGCTGCTGAAAGCCTCCCCAATTTTTCATCACTGCCTCCTAAAACACCCTCTAAACGATGTATACGTGTTTCTAATTCTGCAACTCGTGCTGTCTGAGCGAGTCTGGCCTGGTCAGGTCTATAGTTGAACTGATAAATAATAGCATCATCTAGGTGACCTTCTGACTCCGGTTGCTCATTGGCTTTCGCTTTAAACTGCTCCAACTGAGACATAAGTTTCCTTAAAGAGTTAAAAATAAGCTGTATTTAAATATTGCGCTTTTCTGTAAACTTACTTAAGTTGCACACCCTGAGGATCAGATATACTGGAAATAACTTCTTGTCCCAAGCTTTCTTCTAATTGTAAATCAGCTAATTTCATTAGTGTCTGCTGAATTTCTTCAACAGACACTAAACAGTTGGAAGTTTCATCTTTTTTCTCATTATGCATTTTATTAATTTCTTCCAATAATTCAGTCAGTTCACATTGTAAGCGTTGATATTTTTGAAGTGGTGTTTCCTTTTCACCTTGGCCGACAATCTCCCATTCTCCAATTGCAGCATCATACCCAGTTCTAATTCGTCGACTTATACGTTCAGAAAAATCAACTTTACCAGCACTTAAGTTTTTGCCTTTGAATTTATTAAATGCTTCAGTAGCAGAAATGTGTATACGTTCTATAGAATCATTTTCTTCTTCATAAAAGTCAGAAGTTTGATCTGATTCTGGGAGATCCTTAGTTTCATAGACGTCTGGTTCCCCACGAGCAATACCAGGGAGATCAGCATACTTTGGATCAGTCATTCTAAATTATTTCCCTTTTTAATTTTGCTTCTTAAAAAATCATTAAAAAACTAAGCAAAGCACTTAATATTACCTTAACGCCCCACTTTCGTTTTTTCAATTCAAGATATATTTATGTATATTTAGTCGAAGGCATTAAGACCTGACGAACTAAATTTTCTAAATCCTCACCTCCACCCCTTAACAACTCCCGTCCAATCTTTTATTTTATTTCTTTGATAATTGTTTGAAGAACTGTTTTATATTTCTAATTACTTTCTCGGACGAAATGATGCATAAATGATGTCATAACGTCATAACATGTAGTGATTCCTATAACTACAAAAGGGTTGCGGTGGGGTTATCTATGGCGGTGTGTAACACTGCTTTATAACCATATAACGAAAAAATATTTACATAGACACAGGTGATTGCCAAACACTTCAACTTACAGGTTACAATTTGCAATATTGTTGAGTTTATTTCAATAAGTTTATTGTAATTATCAAACGAGAATGTAAATGAAATCAAAAGTATTTTGTTTCTGCAAACCTTATCTTGTGTTTTGTGTTATCTACTTTGTAGACAGTCAATTTCAAAGGATGTGAAATATTACGAGTTATTTTATGACAAAGGTTTTAGCAAGTTCAGTTAAATATTGCAGTGATTTGTTTATAGTGTTTATTAGATATTAGAAAGTGTTATCATCGCTTAATAATTATTTAATCATATTTTTGATTATAGTTCTAATATGCGATAGTTGCATTGTTACTTTGGTAAGTAATATATTTGTTTTCACATTTGCTTATTTGGAATTGTTGGATATATATTCAAGTAAGCTGGTCACATTTCATTTAGGTACTTGGTAAAATTCATAAGAAGTAATGAGATCAACATTCTTATCTTTGTATTGTTTTCTCACAGTTTATCTTATCTCATTTTACAATAAGAAATTTATATAATGTGCCAGATTTACATAGCTATAATTAAGTGAAGTATTATAAACTTATAAATGACATACATATTAAGAAGTATACCATTTATTGTAGAAACGATTGGGCAAATGCTTTAGAAAATAGTGAACAAAATATAAAGAACAATATGTCAAGCTGTTGGAGAGCTATAACCAGAAAAAAAGTGTTAGATCCAAACCAAACAGAGCAAACACAACTTGCAAGGGTTTTGAATACTTTTGATCTTACTGCACTTGGTGTTGGAAGTACTTTAGGTGTAGGAGTTTATGTTTTGGCTGGTCATGTTGCACGAGATACTGCAGGACCTTCTGTTGTTTTGTCATTCTTTATTGCAGCTATAGCATCAGTGTTTGCAGGTCAGTCATTAATAGACACAATTAGATTCTTTATCAGACATTTATTTTTTTGCAAAGTTACTAATTAAAATAATGTGCTTATTATTTTATTATAATAATGGAAGAGTATTAGTAATTAAGTCAAAAAAAATTATTGCCCTAGGCTTGTGTTATGCAGAATTTGGAGCAAGAACACCAAAAGCTGGTTCAGCTTACATTTATAGTTATGTGTCCATTGGAGAACTGGTTGCTTTTATTATAGGATGGAACCTCATTTTAGAATATGTTATAGGTATAATATAAAATGATCTTACCTAACGTGATTATTTGTTTTTATACGTTAATTGCAGGATCTGCCAGTGTAGCCAGGGGTTTGAGTGTTTATTTGGACACTTTAATAAATAATACAATGCAGGACTGTTTTAGAGAAATTACACCTATCAATGTTAACTACATGTCATCTTATTTTGATTTTTTTGCTTTTGGTTTATCAGTATTCTTAGCAGGTATGACAATGTATTTTTGAAAGAAACTAATGTGTTTAATAGATATTATTTTCATTACATTTTAGTTGCCCTGGCATTTGGTTTAAGAGAAAGCAGTATTATAAACAATATAGTCACATCTTTAAATATTGGTGTAGTACTATTTGTTATTATTGCTGGATCTATCAAAGGTATAACACAGTTAATGTGATTTCTTAAAATATTTTACTTATTTAAATGCTATATATGCATAGAAAGCAGTAATAAATCTTTATACAGTAGACACTCTGTAGTGTGATCATCGAAAAACTAAAACCCCATATAATATGAATAATATATTAATTATGTTAGGTCACATACATAGCTTTTGCTTATATAAATGAACTTCTATTGGTCTTAAAAACTGGCATTTTGGTACGTACCACCCACCTCCACCCCGGTTGTATTACCTTGTGAGAAGCTGCTTTATTAAAGAATTATTCACTTTTAAAAAGTACATAATTTATTGTGATTTCACTGGCAAAAAATGAAATTTCATTACTGTTTTATATACCTGTTATTTTTTAATCAGAATGTATTAATGTAACATTTTTATGTAGGCTTCTTTTGTTAATTATAGATGTTTATTATATAATAAATTACCATTAACGTGATCAAATCGATGATGTGAATAGCTCTTGCTTCTTTTAGTCCACACTATCAAGTGCCTAGTGTAAATCGTTTATAGAAAAATGTGTTTAAAAATGTATGGTACTACTACATTAATTTTCTGGTGGTGAAGGGGCAATAAATTAATTTTTATTATTATTAT
>NW_020442445.1:89301-93556 GCF_000699045.2 Agrilus planipennis
TGACACTTTTTGGGGTATAATATTTTAATATAAAAACAAAAGGTATGTTATTAAGAAGTGCATATATTTTTTTAGCAAATCCGGAAAATTGGAAAGTAGCATCAAATACTTCAGATCCAAGTATAGAGAATGGCGGTTTTTTCCCATTTGGAATTGAAGGAATGATAAAAGGAGCTGCAACATGCTTCTATGGGTTTGTTGGATTTGATTGTATAGCAACAACTGGCGAAGAAGTAAAAAATCCCCAAAAGGCTATTCCCATTGCTATAATTTCATCTCTAGCTATAATATTCTTAGCCTATTTTGGTACGGCAACAGTGATTACAATGATGGTTCCTTATTATTTACAAGTAAGAATCAATTTGCTTGTTAAAAAATAAAGTACTTCAGTAGTTTTTAAAAATATAGAAGTAGCACAGTGCTAAAATAAAATTGATTCAATAACACAATTTTTAATTAAAATTCTCTCCGTTATTATGAACTTATTACATATTCGTAGGATATAAATGCTCCAATTCCGCATGCATTTGAGGAAGTTGGGTGGTCGGTCGCCAAATGGATTGTGGCCGTTGGTGGGATGTTTGGTTTATTTGCCAGGTGAAATAATATATTTAATATTTTATTTAAAATTTTAAAGTATCATCTTTTTCGGTAGTTTGTTTGGGGCATTATTTCCATTGCCCAGAATAATTTATGCAATGGCCTCTGATGGAATAATTTTCAAATTTTTGGGAAAGGTAAATGCACGATTTAAAACCCCAGTCGTGGGAACATTACTAGCGGGTTTATTAACAGGTTTGTAAGCAAAACGATCATTAAAATTATAAATTAAAGCATGGTAGTTAGTGATTTGTGGTCTATTCTAGGACTAATGGCCGCTCTCTTTGAACTAAAACAGCTTGTCAGTATGATGTCTATTGGGACGCTTTTGGCTTATACTTTAGTTGCAGCCTGTGTATTAATCTTAAGGTAACAAAATAATTTCGTATTATTAAATTTAAAATAGAATACAAATTTATTAAAAACAGTTTAATTTTACATATCTAATTCCATTTTTTACGCTTTAAATACAACACGTTATAGTTTTATGTTTCTTTATAAACTTTTATAAAGTATATAATTATGTTTATTTTGTTTTATACCATCTACAAAATAGAATACTGATACTTCTCCTGTTAGTTCGTAGGTAGTTTGCAGTTTATTTGTAGTGCTACATTTTTTATATTTTATTGCTAGTACAATGAACTGATTTGTTTACTAATTGAGTTCTCATTTTGATATTTATAGATATCAAAGAGATGAGGAGTCTTTTCAGAATATTGCTCCTCCCTTAGAAGGGTAAGTCTGATAGCTTTGCTAATAACAGCAAGTTTAAATTAGACATTTTTAGGTATACTGAAAATCAGAATTTCGAAAGAAGCTCTGAAAACCTTGTCTCGCAAGATGATTCAATTTTAATCTTCCAAAAAGTTACTTTTAGTGGTTTCATGAAACAGATTTTTAATATACACGACATTAAATTTCCCACCAAAACCTCTGAATTGCTTGTATCAATAGAAGTATTTTTATTTTGTAAGTCTATTAAATGTTTATTTTTCAATTTTTAAATTTAATGAATTTTAGGTGTATTTAGTTTACTTCTGGGAATGTGTGCAATTTATTTGATTAACCCTATATCCCATGGTAAATTATGGGCAATCATTTTAACTTCAATCGTTGGCTTGTTTCTGCTACTTTTGTTGTTATCACTTAGTTTACAACCAGTGTCGCACAAAGAATTACGTTTTAAGGTTGGTTCTCAAATGCATATATTTTGTTTTATCCCTACTTGTTTCTTGCGTCTTACACTACAAATGTGGGCAAGACACGTTTTTTACAAGAAAATCGAAAAGAGTTATGTGAAATTGAACTAAATAAAGTACTACAGTCCAAAATTTCACATAAGACGCTATATAAATTTAAAACGCGTTTTGCCACCTATTGTGCCATCCTCAGTTACAGTCAGATTTTGTGGAATTTTGGGTATGTAAATAAAAGTTAAAATATAATTTGTGCACATATAATTTTACCGAAAATTAATAAATAGAAGTTCAGCGGTAATTTTTAAAATTAAACATAAGATTCTAATTTCTAAAACCTAACAATTTGATTAAGTGATCAACAGTTCCCTTCATTTGTTTGTTCTTTTAGATTTATTCCTGAATTTCTTTCCCTTTTTTTAAATTCTCTTTCATATTAAAATTAATACTGTTTTGTAAATATTAATTATCTAACTTAGGTCCCTCTCGTTCCTCTGATACCGGCACTCAGTATTGTGATTAATGTCTACCTAATGTTGATGTTAGACGCCGTCACTTGGATTCGTTTCGCCGTGTGGATGGCTGTGGGTAAGTACACCCGTATTTTGTGCATGCTGTAAATAAACTGCATGTTAGCACGTTATTTTCTCAGGCATGCCTATGTACTTCATTTCTATATTCAGCTGTAGTAGTGATGCTAACCAATTTTCCGTTAAGTACGCTAACAATTTAACGCATGTTGAAACGAATCATAACAGCAACAAACAGAACGGATATGTGAATAAAAATTTCGCGATAGAAGAGGAAAAACCCGAGATGCTGAAAACCAATGGTGGTACTGTCGGTTTATATATCCAAAATGGAGACGCCAAGATATACGAGAATTATGTTAGAGGAGAAAGCTTTGTAAAGAAGCGGATTAAACCCAAAGCCCCTTCACCACCTTCTCCTTCGCACGAAGAAAAATCTGTAGAGCAAAACCTTTTTGTAAAAAAAGAAAATACAAATAATTCCGAGACTACAAGCGTTAGTCACGTATTAGCTATTTTAGACGAAATAATTTTAAAAGAAGAAGAAAACCAAGAAACGTTATCAAATCATGAAGATGAAAAGGCATCAGAAACTACTTTGGAAAGAAACTCTTCATTTGATAGCGTTTCATTGGCATCAAACATTTATCGAGAAGAGTCAGTGGTTGCTTTGGTACATCAAGAAGACACCAACAGTATAAAGGTTGAAAATGAAGAGGGCAGCTTAAAAGTAACGTTAGAAAACGAGTCAGAATCAAATGATAGCAATATTGAAAATAAATTAGCAGAATCTAACGAAAATGTTCCTGCAGTTGAAATAAAAACGGATGAAAATGAAATTCAAAAAGTTAAAGAACAACTTCAGGAAATTGAATATCCTACAATTGCAGATATTCCTAATAAAGTGAACGAAGAAAATGAACCATTAAACATACCTCCACCACCTCCGCTTAATATGGAATTGTTCGAGAAAGACTTCAAAACTGTACCTAGAATTCCTCGTGTTACTATAAAGCACGAAAGTTCCTTTTCAACAGTGTCAACTGTGAAATCACAAGAAAACAAAGTTAATGTAGAAGAATTAGCAGATGAAATCCAAAAGAGAAACTTGGTCAATAGCTCCAAAGAAAACATTACCATAAAAATACCACCTGTAGATTATGACAATTTAGAAATGATTAGTAATGGAACTGCAGATGAAAATTCCAATGAAAATTCAAAAATTGACGATAACGTTACGTTTGGAAGTGAACAGCATAGAAATATTTCTTCAAAATTGGAAAAGTTATTTAGTCAAACATTGGGCATTCCACCTCCTAAAAAATTAACAAAACCAGAAATACCTCAAGAAAATGATATTAATGTAACGTCGCCTTATACTAGTTTGGAATATGATGACCAAACACCTATTGAACAACTTCCTGTTTTTAAAAGGGGCACTACAAAATCTTCTGACGAAGAAGTAGATTTTAAAACGAGACTGAGCGATATTCTCCTTCGCAGATCTGTGCGACCATCTTCAGAAACACACGTAAACGGTTTAGTTGTACAACCGAAAAAAGATATCGTTGAAAATGAAACAAAAGAGCCATTACAAAACGGTCAAATTAAGAATGAAAACTACGTTTCAGAGCAGATAATGCATAGGGAAAAAATGAACGATGCTTTTAAAAGTATTAGATTAAGGAAGGTCGACAGTTTCAAAAATACTTGATCGTGTTAATAGACTAGATACGTAATTAAGCTCTTACTGTACACCAACCATTTCCCCCAAAATAAATATTTTTGACTGATACTATAAAATTTAATGGAATTTATTTTTTTTTAATTAGAAGACAACTTGTAATTTCTGGTTTATATAAAAATATTGTTAACTGGTTACGTAGTTACTCAATGTGTGATCTGTGCTTAAATTTGGATATTAAT
>NW_020442445.1:95166-97165 GCF_000699045.2 Agrilus planipennis
AATACTACTTTGCCCTCTGCTGACAGCACTCATATTTTTTTTATATATAATAATATTAAATTCTCAGTGGTTAGCAATTTTCTTGTTTAATTTACATGTGTATATAAATTAATGGATAGTGAACAAAGACGGAGTTTATTTTTGAAATAAGCTCAAAAACTATTTTACAGATTTTGTTAATTCACTTACTGTTACGAAATAAACATTTAATAATCAAAAAAGTAGGTTTTCTAGTATATCGAAATTTTAAAATAAATTTTTCGAAAAATAAAAGTGTTTTTTTTTTTCTTTTCGCTTACGATGACAAAAGCGATAGAAATACATGAAAATAATACAGTGAATTATAATTAATAACAATGGGACATACGCAATGTCAGATATAGTAGGTACACATCCATCTTTTAGGGGTATTATATAATCTTTTTAAGTTAAAAACTTCCCACAAAATAAATGCAGAATTTAAGAGTTCTATTTACATCCATAGCATTAATAACATATTTACTTAAAAGAAAATAATGAAACGAAGTACAACACGGTAAGTATCGAGGGTAACTAGCTGAATATTACAAAGGGCTCCCAGTCCTCATTGAAGGTAGTAGATAATATTGTGAATTTAGAAAATAAAAAAATAATTTGAATGTCGTATAATTTATATAAGAGAACTACAAACAATTGTCCTAATTTTTTTCCTATCATTAAAGAAAACAGTTTTTTGGCAAAATGGTAATTAGTTTGATCAATTAAGTAAGCCCCCAATTAGGGCTAATCCCGGGGCCCCCATATTCACAACCGTTCCCTGAACATACAAAAAAGACATTAAAAACATTAAATAGGAATAAAAGGCAGACCACTAATTTATTAATACAAATGCATGACTACACCTATTAACTTTCAGGTATTATTTCGAATATTGCATTAGAAANATACGTAATTAAGCTCTTACTGTACACCAACCATTTCCCCCAAAATAAATATTTTTGACTGATACTATAAAATTTAATGGAATTTATTTTTTTTTTAATAGAAGACAACTTGTAATTTCTGGTTTATATAAAAATATTGTTAACTGGTTACGTAGTTACTCAATGTGTGATCTGTGCTTAAAATTGGATATTAATTATGCATGTGTTTGTATATTATGTTGTCTAGTCGTATATGTTATGCCATTTGTGTTTGCACAAAGTTATAAGGGATAAAATCCGATTCCATTTTTTAAATAGTCCAATTGACACAATTAGTAGGAAAATAAAGTGATATTTAGAGGCTGTTCACAAAAATACGTAGTATTTGTAAGATATCATAAGAATATTAATGATAAAGAATGAATTAAAATGTTTATTACGTATGAAGGAATATACTATCGTATTTTTAAAATATTGGGTTCGTTAATGTGTTGGAGTATAAGGGAAGGGCTTGATGTGATTATTGAATTTGCAAAATATAAATGAAGTACACTAGGGAGCATGATCATTATTAAGTGCGTTAATGCTATGCTAGTGCTGTTAATGTATATTAATTTGTTTTTAAATTATAGCCAAATTTTTATACATTCAGTTTTTCCATATAAGCTTTTAATATTGCATTAACTTGCTTGATTTTGTTAGTAATTTATTTATTTGTGCTTTGCACGTATGCTTTAACATTATAGCTGAGCAATATTCTTCTTTTTTTGCTTTGTTTCCATGTTTACCTCACAGTTTATTTTGCTCTGGTGCATTTGTGGTCAACGCTTAACTGTTGTGGTAACTAAAAAATACTCAACAATTATATAAATATCAGTAATTTTCCAATTTTTTTATAGAAACTATTCTTATTGAGAATTATTTTGTCATTTTTTGTTTTTTATTAATTCTAATCCTAAAAATTCATGTTTTTCATGTGTTTGTTTTCATTATATTGTGGATTTTCTTTTTGACTTTAACCAGTTACATTTACATATTTTGTTAAATATATTATTTATTTTTTTTCCAAGCGATTGCATTATTATTTATTTTTATTC